>NC_141910.1:22482031-22639062 GCF_057802395.1 Ceratotherium simum simum
TCATTTTCTTACTAATCTATTTACTATAATTTTCACATTACCTTCCAGTATTTTAATTATGCATATATGTGAAAGGCACAAATCTTAAATTGTACATTTCAGTGAATTTTGACAAATGTAGAGACCTATGTAATGCAAGATGCGGAACACTGCATCACCTCCATAAGTTCTCTCACGCCTCTTTTCAGACAATCCCCAAATCCACAGACTATCACTATTTTAATGTTTTTCACATAGGATTAGTTTTGCCTCTTCCAGAATGTCACAATCATACAATATATACTCTTTTATGTAAGTCCTCTTTCATTCAGCTTAATGGTTTTGAGATACATCCATGTTGTTGAACGTATCAATAGTTCCATTTTTATTGCTGAATAGTATTCTATTCAGGAATATACTACAGTTTACCCATTCTCCTGCTGATGTACTCTTGGGCTGTTTTCAGTTTGGGGCTATTATGAATAAAAATGTTATAGACATTTTTGTACAAGTCTTTTTGTAGACATATGTTTTCATTTCTTTCAGATAAATACCAAGGAGTGGAAGTGCTGGGCCAGAGGGTAGGTATATGTTTAGTGTTACAAGAAAGTCCCCAAGTGACTGTACCATTATATACTCCACCAGCAACGAATGAGAGTTCCAGTTGGTCCATATCCTTGCCAATATTTAGTACTGCCAGTCTTTAAAATTGTAACCATTCTAGTGGGTGTGGAGTTGTATCTCATTGTACTATTAATTTGCTTTTCCCTGATGACAAGTGATACTGAGAGCAATTTCATGTGCCTACTGGGCAGTGATACATCTTTCTTTGTGAACCACATGTTCAAATCCTTGCCCATTTAAAAAAAATAGGGGTATGTCTTTTTATTATTGAGTTGTGGGACATTTAAAAAAATCTATTCTGGGGGCCGGCCCAGTGGTGCAAGCGGTTAAGTGTGCGCACGCTGCTGTGGCAGCCCAGGGTTCGCCGCTTCGGATCCTGGGCACACACCGACACACCGCTTGTCAAGCCATGCTGTGGCAGCGTCCCATATAAAGTGGAGGAAGATGGGCATGGATGTTAGTCCAGGGCCAGTCTTCCTCAGCAAAAAGAGGAGGATTTGCAGATGTTAGTTCGGGGCCGATCTTCCTCACACACACAAAAATATCTATTCTGGATACAAGATCTGTGTCAGATATATGCTTTGTTAATATTTTCTTCTAGTCTGTGACTTGCCCACACATTTTCTTCATGGTCTATTTTGACAAGCATACATTTTTAATTTTGATGAAGTCTAATTTATCAAATTCTTCTTTCATGGTTATTGCATGATGTAAGAACTCTCTGCCTACCTTCAGGTCACAAGTATATTGTCCTTTTTTATTTTTTAGAAGCTTTATAGATTTAGCTTTTACATTGAGGTCTATGATCTACCTTGAATTAATGTTTGTGTATGCTGAAAGGCAGGAATTGAGGCTCATTTTTTCCACATAGACATCTGGGTGTTTTAGCATCATTTGTTGACAAGATTTTCTTTTTTTTTTTTTTTTTTTTAATTTTATTTATTCAGCTTTTTCCCCCCAAAGCCCCAGTAGACAGTTGTATGTCATAGGTTCACATCCTTCTAGTTGCTGTACGCGGGACTCGGCCTCGCGTTGGACGGAGAAGTGGTGCCTCCGGGCGCTCCCGGGATCCGAACCCGGGCCGCCAGCATCAGAGCGCGCGCACTTAACCGCCAAGCCACAGAGCCGGCCCGACAAGATTTTCTTTTCTTCACTGAATTATGCCGCACCTCTGTTGAAAATTAATTGATCAAATAAGTTTGGGTCTATTTCAGGACTCTCTGTTTTGTTCCATCCATCTGTCTGTCCTATGCCAATACTATACTATCTTGATTATTATAGCTTTGCAGTAAATCTTGATGAAAAGGAGTATTAGTATAACAATTCTGTTCTTTTTCAAGATTGTGTTGGTTATTCAGGTCCTTTGCATTTCCAAATATATTTTAGAATCAGTTTTTCAATTTCTACTTTTGTAAAAAGTCCGCTAGGATTACGAATGGCATCAAATTGAATTTATAGACTGATTTGGGGAGAATTGACATCTTAAAAATACTGAGTATTCTAATCTATGGAACACAGAATCTCTCTTCATTTATTAATGTCTTCCTTAATTATCTTTAGTAATGTATTATAGTTTTCAGTGAATAGATTTTCCCACATCTTTTGTTAAATTTATTTCTAAGTAGTCTATGTTATTTTTAGCCTCTACTGTAAATGGAATTGTTTTGCTAATTTCATTTTCCAAATGTTTGTTGTCCACATATAAAAAACAATTTTTTTTATATTGATCTTTTATCCTGTGCCCTTGCTAGGATCTCCAGTATAATGTTGAATAGAAGTGGTGAGAGCAAACATCCCTGCCTTATTCCCAATCTTGGGAGGAAAGTGTTCAGTGTTTCACCATTAAGTGTGATGTTAGCTGTAGCTTTCCATAGATGCTCTTTATCAAAATGAAGAAATTCCCTTATGTTAAAACTTTGCTGAGAAATTTGGTATTGAATTTTGTCAAATGCTCCTTTCTGTATCTATTAAGATGATTATATGGTTTTTCTCCTTTATTCTGTTAATATGGTTAAACCAACCTTGCATTCCTAGGACAAATCCTCAGAGAATGCCTATTGGTACTTAGAAGATTGTTTCCTGACTCCTCCCCTAAATAAACACTTGAGAGCATCTAATTTCTTCTTCAGAACTCTCACTTCCATCCTGGCCCCATCAGATGGGCTCTCAGTATTCACAGAATTCTCCCAGAGTCCTGCAGGGGTTTCTAGAGAATGTTCCGCTGCCATTAGTACAAACAAAGCAGCATTAGGGTTTAAGAGCCACACAGAAAGTAGGCTGAATTTGTAATCTGTATCTTTTGCCACTTCTACTATTCTCTGAGTTGACACATTTGAGTTCTAAACACTGGGAAGCGATATTCTTGCTGTCTTCAGTTTCTCATTCTAGGGTCTCAAACTCCTTCAAAAAGGAGGTAGCTGTGGTGCCTTATAAACTTTTTAGCTTGAGGGATCAGAAATGCCCCCACCTCTCTGCTTCTACCTTATTTCCCAACCTTAACACCTAAATAACAGAAGCAGATATTCCAGAAATTCTCATCCTTTACATAGACCTCCAAAATAGGTGGCCGTTTTAATTTTTTTACTTTATAAAGTGCACAGTAATCCTATGATTTTCTTCACGAGTTTCCTAGGTACTGGAGGGTAGATGCCCAGGTAAAAACTAGAAGCAAATTAATGAATGTATTCTCGGACCAGAGTCCCAAGTTTATTCTGAGGAACCTTCTAATCAAAAGAGGGAAACCTATTTATCCCATTTGTAGCCCTAGCAAGTAGGACATTTAATCTCAGAGGGCTGAGTCATATCATAATCAACTCTAGCTCCTCAAATATGAACTGTCATCTCCTCTACTACCATCTGTGCTGTAAGATTATGTTCCCTGAAGATAGCCAATATGTCACTCTCTCTTCCTCCTCCCAAATTAACTTTACCAACTATAGGAAAAGGATTAACAAACATCAGGCAACATTGCTTATGGTAAAAATGAATCCTGATTTATAAATTGCATCTGGATGGGAGGACTCTAAATGGACTATATATCTGATGGAAGGCCACAGCTTGAGTTTCTCTGATTGTGGAGACTCTTGTAATGGAGCCTGTCCCTTACAGGGAACCTGAAAACTATACCTATCAGACTGTTAAAAAAGATACCAGCTCTTGTGCAGCATGAAGATTCTAAGCCAAGGTAATCTCTTCTCCTAACTATGTGGATCTTGTCTCCTTGTACCCAAGTTGTCATTTGCAGGTAGAGGTCAGAGAATAGCAACTGGGCTGCTTTGAGGACTCTGGTGAAAAAGAAATGCTCTGCTGATATGCTTTCCTGTCCAATATCCTTCTACGTGAATCTATGCTAAGTTTGGCCTATTCAGGTCACGTGAGTCTGAATGTCTGGTTAAGCCTAAGTAGAATCCTTGGTGATCTTTGCAACTGCTAGTATACCAGGGGCCTTTCAGGTGTCTCATAATGTCTGGTTTCCCCAATAACGCTTTGCTGTAAACTGCTTCAGTTAAACCTGATTTTCCGAGCTGTATTCCATAGGACGTCGTCATTTATGCAGCAGTCTTTTTTCTCCTTCCTATTGGTGTGTATTCAGAAACCCAACATGAATACCAAAGATGGTCACATTACCAAATACTGGTTCAAGCATTGTGAGGTTGCCATATAGATGGAGGCACTGATTGTTTTGAAACCATATATAATTTCTAACACCAGCTGCAGTAAACTTTCCATTAAAAGGCTTTGTTTCTCCAATTCCAAGGTCTACCACTCCCACTACATTTCATTTTTCCAACTGCAATTCAAAATTCCCCTGCCCATTCACTGTTGCTGCACCTCTGTAGAACGCATCTCTATACATGTAGCATCAATAAATGGTTCCTGCCTAAGAGCCAGTCCCAAAACATGTTTCTAGTTAGCAGTGAATTCTGTCTCAGACAGAACAGAGCAGGGATTTTTGATCAGTCAAAGTACAGATACCATGAATTTTCTTTCACCTTCCAGCAAAGACTAATTTCAGAAGATATATTTTGTCAATTACTACTGATTTACAGCAATATTCTGTAAGAAATCACTGACTAAATGAATAGCCTCTAGGTGTCAATCTAAGATATACACAAAATAACTCTAACAGTCTGTTCCTTCAAGAAGCTTGCAGTTTAGTTGGGGAAATAATACACTCATATAATTTTATTGATATATGTGATTGCAGTTTATGCATTTAGATTATAAAGATATAATTAATATAGGCAAAATTTAAAATAATGATTCCTTCCTCTATAAAAATTGTGTCAACAATTTCAAAGCTACAAGGAAGAGTTAGCGTATGCTGTGTTTAAGTTACTGCCACTTTAGTTGGTAAATAAAAATGCTCACCATACTTTATTTGTACCACGTTTATAAAATACATTCATTTTGTTTACTCTTAAGCTTTATTTTAACACTACTGTTGTTAAATTTTAATATTTTTTATTATCTTAAAACTACTTTACCCAAACATTTTTAGAGTGATAGTGCTGGTATTCTTGAAAGTTAATAACTTTGGAATGGAATTTACACGTGCTAAAAAATGCAACTAAGGAAGCCAAACAACTGCCATGACATGCTGTGCTATTTATTTAAGTGACTGTACTCTGAAAATATAATAGAAAATGCTGAGAAAAAAATGTAACATCAAAGCAAAAATATGTTAAAACGATTGTGGATGTATCAACTTAGAAAATACATTTAATTACCCACTGTCCCCACTACCTCTGCTCCCTCAACACACACATTTTACATTCATTACTTTTGGAAAACTATGTTGAATTATTTAAGGTTTGAAATATGTGTCTCCTCCAGATTACATTCCTCCCACAAAATGGGACCACCCTCTCCCGTATAAGGTAGTGTATGATTAAAGGTCAAAATGAATGGAAAAAGATAATAAACCAAGTGATCAACATGGGCTACAATAGGAGAGGGAAGCCCCATTCATGCATTTATGGCCTTTCAGTTAACATATATGAAATTCTCAATATGTTCTAGGCAATGTGCTAGAAGCTAGAGATGAAAAAATGATTAGAACATAGTCTCTACCTTGAAGGAATTTCATAAAATAGGGGAAAGAAATATATAAATAAATAATAAGACAAAATAGCAGCATTCTAAAGAAGTTTTGGATGATCACAAGTTTCATTAAAACAATTTCTTCAATTAGGGTCAGAGAATTTTAGGCCATCTAAAGAAAGTCACTCCTTTGGCAGGAATTTTAGAAAATAAGATATATGTATGTTTCAGCAATAAAAGTTGCTATGGCATGAATATTTGTGTCCCCCCCCCCCCAAAATTCGCAGGTTGAAATCCTAATTCTCAATGTGATGGTGTTAGGAGGTGGAGCCTTTGGAAGGTGATTAGTGAGATTAAATGAGATTAATGCCCTTATAAAAGAAGCCTGAAGGAGCCTCTCTTGCCCCTTTCCACCATGTGAGGAATACGATAAGAAGTCTGTGACCCAGAATAGGGTTCTCACCTGACCACACTGCCACCCTGATCTCAGACTTCCAGCCTCCAGAACTGTGAAAAATAAATTTCTGTTGTTTATAAGCCACCCAGTCCATGGTATTTTGTTAGAGCAGCCCAAACAGACTAAAACAGGGGTTTAGCTACAAAACCTAATTATTATTGAATGCTTCTGTTAAATTTGTATTTTGCTAAAAAATAACGTCCTTTCTTTTCCTTTCAATACTAGCACAGAACTGGTGACATATTGTTATCACCTTTTGTCCCATTGCTGTGATCAAAATAGTACAACATTGCTCAAAACAGCTGTGAAAATCTGTGCACTTTTTATTCCTACTTAGGGAATTAGTGCTTAACTAAGATTTAGTTGTCTTTTGTTTATTTCTTTTTTGTGAGGAAAACTGGCCCAGAGCTAACATCGGTTGCCAATCTTCCTCTTTTTTTTGCTTGAGGAAGATTGGCCCTGAGCTAACATTTGCGCCAGTCTTCCTCTATTTTGTATATGGGACGTTGCCACAGCATGGCCTGATGAGCGGTGTATAGGTCTGCACCCAGGATCTGAACCCGCAAACCCCAGGCCACTGAAGCGGAGTGTGCCAACTTAACCACTATGCCACCAGGCCAGCCCCAGTTGAGACTTAGTTTTAACCAAAAGCCATCTAAAAAGGACAAACTGTATTCTCTAAGTAAAAGATCAAATTATATCCCACTGGAATTACAAAAACTCATGCTGTAAGAAAATGGTATAGTAGTAGCATAAAGAATGCAGTGGTCAAGCTTAAGGAGTGGGCATAAAAGGTTTCTCAGAGTATGTGGCAACATAATTAAAATTTGAAGGATAGGCAGAAGGTCACTGGTAGTGGTAGAGGAACGACACCAACATATCTTTCTTTTTTTTTTTTAATTATTTTATTTATTTTTTTGTAGGGTTTTTGGTATATTATTTAACTATGTATGTATGTATGTATGTATGTATGTATGTGAGGAGATCAGCCCTGTGCTAACATCTGTCAATCCTCTTCCTTTTTTACTGAGGAAGACTGGCCCTGGGCTAACATCTGTGCCCATCTTCCTCCACTTTATATGGGTTGCCGCCACAGCATGGCTTGCCAAGCGGTGCGTTGGTGCACGCCCGGGATCCGAACTGGCGAACTCCGGGACGCCGCAGCAGAGCGCACACACTTAACCGCTTGTGCCACCGGGCCAGCCCCCCAACATATCTTTCTTGAAGTACTCTAGCTAGCCAAATAAAACAAAGAACTCAAAGATAGGAAAGACATGGCATTTTAAAAAGTATTGTATAATTGCTACTGACATCATTATAAACATAATGCAAATGTCAACATTTATTGTTGAAAAAAAATCCCCAAATGTTCTTGAAATAAAAATAATAGCCAGGAGGGATTGGAGGGAGAGGTTCAAATAAAGAGAAGAGAGAATCATATTGAATCTCTCATCTTACACAAGGTGAGTCAACACATTCTGTTTTATTTTTAATGTTAGTAGAGAAATATAAGTTCATTCATTTATCCATCTGGCTTATTTATTTTAGAGAATACTATTCTAAAATGAAAATAGGATGTATAACTTGCAAATTACTCTATTAAAAAATGCTTAAAGAACTTTTGAGAATGGCAAAATGTATGGAGTGAGTGGAAAAAAATAAGAAGAAAATTCCCAAATGAAAGTATAAAGTAATGTAAGTGAAATCAAGCATGTCAGTTATCAAGAAATATAACTAATAAAGGGCAAAGACTATAAGGTTAAATCAACCAAATACTGTTTTTAAGAGAGGTACTTAACACAGTTAGGTTAAAAATAAAGTGACAAGGCCGGCCCCGTGGCTTAGCGGTTAAGTGCGCGCACTCCGCTGCTGGCGGCCCAGGTTCAGATCCCGGGCGCGCACCGACGCACCACTTCTCCGGCCATGCTGAGGCCGTGTCCCACGTTCAGCAACTAGAAGGATGTGAAACTATGAGGTACAACTATCTAATGGGGCTTTGGGGGAAAATAAATAAATAAAATTACAAAAAATAAATAAATAAAGTGACAGGCACATCAAGAAAATACAAAGAAAGCATGGGTTACAAATACCAACATAAGGCAAAATTTCAGGGCACGAGGCATCAAATATGGCAAAATTATCAAATTACAATCCATAACGAAGCTATAAGAGAATAAATTTTTATAAACTACATAATTTAGGATTACAGTTCTGTCTTTCATAGATGAACTATACAAAAAGAATAAGACTATAAATAACTAAATAAAGTTTAGTCTAATAGCTATATGCTGAGTCCAACAAATAGGATATACAAGTGAAAAGATATTTATGAAAATTTATAAAAATAGATCATATATCTAGACTACAAAGAAAAAAACCTCAATCATATTTTTTGAAAAATTGAAATATGACAGGCTTCAGAATCTTATTTGAATGAAATTAAACTAGAAATAAACAAAGAACATGCTAAAACACTCTCCTAAACATCCTTGGGTTAAATAAGAAATCAAAATGGAAATGAAAAATTAGAAAATAATAATTTATAAAATTTGCACAGGACAAAACATCTATCTTTGCATACAAGTCTGATCAATTCCTTATAATAGATTTCTAGAAGTAGAGTGGAAGTGAAGGTCTTTGGAGTTGAGGAAGTCAAGGAAGTTTTTGACTAAGAGTTAAATAGTCATCCAAGCGATCAATCAAAATCCCTCATATAATAGCAGAGTTGAGGCAGAGTCAGGAGATGTGTGCCAAAGTGCCCAATGAATTTGGAAAAATCACCAAGAGGTGAATAGATGATAGAAGTCAAGGGATATCAATCTAGAAATTTACAGCAATTTATTAGCCAAAAGGATCATGTATATAGTGCTTAATTTTCACTCCAATAATAAAAGTACCACATCAATTCCTTAAGTGTGATAGCCAGATTGTCAATAAATATTTATTGACCAATTAATATAAAGAGGTTCTAACCACTTACCATCTTAGTATTTTGATCAAACCAGCTATATAAGGAATACTTGCATGGAAGCTTCTCAGTATAAGGCTACATAAGATATATAAAAATTCAAAACAAAGAATGTTCATATAATTTATGTGAATAAATGAACATGAGCTAGGAGAAGGCAGCCAATACATCTCATTTTACCCTTAAGGCAGATTTTTACTTATAAAAGGTTCATCCATACATTGACAAAAGAAAATATGAACATACTTAGGCTACTTTATATTACAACCAGTAGTTCCAGTAAAGTCTTATGCTTTCTTGACTAATCTTCAACTTGATCTTAAACTGCTAAAATCTGTTATTGCCATCAGCAAGCAAAGTTTTCAGAGAGCTAAGTGATACATTATATTAGACAAGCTTAAGGAAGAAAAAGTACCTTGTTAGTGGAATTGTTTTTTTTCCTGGGAAACAAGAATGAGTTTTTCAACTTTGCAAAAAAAAGACAAACTTTTAGCTTAACGCTAATGAAACCAACCTGTAATTTTTGCTGCCTTTTCCTCTTGGTTCACTCGGTTCTCATCATCTTCTTCATTATCTTCTTCAAAATCATCTAAATTGCCAATGTCAGCCTGCTTCATACTCATCAAACTAGCCAAACTTTGCATGTCTTCATCCCTACATCAATGATTTAAAACATAATGCACAGTTCAATAAATGATATTGCTTGAAAAAGGATTGTTTCTTAAGAAAATAATAATATATTCCTTCTTTCTATATGTAGTCTTTTTAAACAGTTGCATAAGACTACCAAAAAAATCTAAATACTCATATTCATTAATTTTTAAATGGCATGTTTAATTAGTAAAAAGCAAACAGGATTAAAAACTAACTGGCTAGGAGTTAGTTTAATTCTGTGCTGCAGGACTAAAATTTTCTTCATGGGATTAGTGTGGTTTCCTAATCATGACATCTGGAAATAAAAACTTGTTTCACAAAACAGTGGAACAGTTGGCAAATCAGATGAGATCTAGACTTTAAAACACCCAAACTTTCAAAATGAAATAGAATACAAATTCTTAATCTGAAGTCCATGAACCCTTTTGGTTTTGTGGGTAGGAGGGAAAAGAAGTGGCAAACCACTATAAAGTATATTTAAATCTTGTTTAAATGTGCATTTTTCTCAAAGGGGCTATACCTCCCCAAATCTAAGGAACTACTCTAATAGAAAAAACACCTTAAACAAAGTCTAGCCTTTTTAAGAATTATAAGATGGAAAATGATCTGGGTTGATTATAAATTAAATACCATATATTTGATAAAATATAAAAATGTTTTTATCTTGAACTATTTTAAATATAAATTTATAAAGTTTACATTAAATACTCTAAATGTTAAATAATTTAAGTTTTCTTTTTTTTAACTTTATTTTTTATTTATTTATTTTTTAATTTTTTGTTTATTGCAGTAACATTGGTTTATAACATTGTATAAATTTCAGGTGTACATCATTATACTTCTATTTCTGCATAGATTACATCATGTTCACCACCCAAATACTAATTACAACCTATCACCACACACATGTGCCAATTATCCCTTTCGCCCTCCTCCCTCCCCCCTTCCCCTCTGGTAACCACCAATCCAATCTCTGTCTCTATGTGTTTGTTTATTGTTGTTATTATCTACTACTTAATGAAGGAAATCATAATCTATTGTTTTCACCTTGAATTTCAGATAAACTACAGCAAATGAAACATATTTCTAAGATGCTATATACATTGGTTTATAACATTGGATAAATTTCAGGTGTACATCATTATACTTCTATTGCTGCATAGATTACATCATGTTCACCACCCAAATACTAATAACATGCTGTATACAAACAATTTCAATCTGTATACTTCCCCAAAATTCAGAAAGCCAAATTAAAACACTTTCTCATGTTTTTACCACAATAAAATAAAAAACAAAACAAAAAAACACTGTTTCTTTTGTAAAGTAATGCTTGTTAATATTCACTTATCTTCTAAATATGGTATGACTTTGCAGACTAAATTGGCTTTTGAAATTCTTTGCATTTTATTTCATATAAGCTTACAGCTAAACAAAATCATTTTTAAAATAAATTTAGTGACACAAAGTCTGCATGACCCAAAAAAGTTGTATTACCTTATACGAATGCCTTACAAATTGCTCACCTATCAACAGGGGATAATTTCAAGATATAACATTATTCTTAAAATGTTAACTTGTTTAATTTTCCCTCCTTAATTTCCTCATACTTTGAACATTTTTCTTTGGGAAAGGTAAGGAGGCAAGGAATGAGGAGGTAGGGAAGGAGTTTAGGGTGTTCTGAGAGAATTCTCCACTCAAATCAAAACATTTGATTTGACTGAATCTCCTTACCCAGATTCCCATGAATGGTGCTGATTCACTTACTCCTTCTGCCCAGTGGAAAAGAGGCCACCTTCAAAGGATTTTCTCTGATTTTGTTTTCTCTCTTCTTCCTGTTTCCTTTCCTTTCATTTTGGCTTGAACTTCCTGGTAAAGTCTTTATTTTGAATTTCTCAGTATTTAAGTCTACAATTTAAAGTCCTGAGATAGAAAACTAACTGCTTTCATTCTGCACTGTCTCTCTACCAAACTCACTTAGAAGCCAACTTACCAGAGAAGAGGTTTACTGTTATCTACCAAGTCATTTGCTGCCCTGTATATGAGTGCCAAACATCTCACTTTGACTGACGCACAGAATCCAGTCTAATCGGTCAAGTACACATGGCCAATTATAGTAACCATATTCCACTAGGTCAAATACATTCAGAACTGTGATTCAGATTGGATTAAAATGTTCATAGCTGCCTTCTTCCCCTTCCCTTTTAAGTGTAGGCGTAGAATTTCCATTTCTCCTCCCCGTGATCTTCCACTCCAAGTAGGTACTAATCCTTTCCCTACACCTAAAACATACACTTACCCTTGACTTGACTGCATGCAACAACTAGAGTGAATGTTACTTTTTTTTTTCTGTTCTAGGTATGTTTACCTCATTTTATTCAGTTAGAATTTTACTCTTTTAGGAGACTAGAAGTGAGTGTAGGAATTATCTTTGTGCAATGCCTATTCAGTGCTTAATAAGTGATTTTTGAAAAGGATACTGATTATAGCAAACTGGTTATCTAACTGTACCTTGCTATATAATTTTTGGAAGGCTAAGCCCAAGAACATGAATTGGCAAAAGGTCCTTTGGTTCTTTGATCCCTCTTATTCTAAAGTTTTCATTTTGGGCTCCTCTCATGTCTCAGCTGTATCAAACAGCTCTACACATGGAACTGTCTGTACTTCAGAGTACAACTACTTATACTGAAGACACTGAAATATAAAACAAACTCGTGTGATACCTTATAACATACAATTTAAAATTTGAAACTTGTAATCACGTTTATATTATTGTTCATTCTCTAGAGTCAAAAGAGACTATAAATAACAAGGAGTTCCTTTAATTCAGTTTCTGAAACAAAGAATGGCAAGAATGATTAGCATGTGGTAGGATGTTCTCAACTGTTGCCAGTCTACTGAGGCAAAAGCTGTTTACCTACAATGTTTTAAAACACGCTCTGAAGCAGCTTATTTCACAAAGGAAACTTACGTGGCTTTTCCTTCCCGAAGGAAAATGCAAGATAATGAAAACTGGAGAGTGGCAGATACAACTTTTTTAGACAATGGCTTGAATTTTAACTTGACATCAGTCTGAGTTGGCATAGGACTTGCATACTGTTTCATGTTGATGCAGCTAGTAGCAAGAGCTTTCCTTCGACCAGAAGGAGATTCCTGGAAGATAAAAAATAACTATGTAATTTAGAGTTATTTAATTTATAGTCAAAAATTTAAAAATACTATTTTAATAATACGATTAAATAACAATTGAGATTTCCTTCTCCAATGAATTTCTATAACACAATACTGAAATAAAATTGCGATGAGCTTCTATCACAACTTTTACATCTTTAAGTAAAGCAGATATAAAATTGGAAAGCTGGCCCAAGCAGAAATAAGGACTGACTAGAACAACCCTAAATATCTCAGGAAAGGAAAACCAAAGAATGCAAACTATGACAGAATGTCTCCTGGGTTCCTATAAAAAAAGAAATAGCACTGGGCTAGGTATCAAAAGCACTCAACAACTATTTTCCTCCCTTTGATTATATTTAATGTAAACTAACGATATTTCTTCTTTCTGAACACCTACAATTTTTTATAGAACTCCTAGCCTTGGTGGCATTCTACCTTGTTTTAGCCTACAGTATATGAATTCTATCTATCCTGCAATGTGAGCCTTATTTCTTCCCAGGGCCTCTTCTGATCACTCCAGTCTATAGTTCTCTCTCCCTTCCCTATGATCACATATATCAAGCAATAAACAGTTGGTTTCTCGGGATCCTATGCCTGTGGCAGACACTGCTAACTGACCCCAGTAGATCTCAAAATTTGTCTCCACTCACCTATCACCAATTCATCAGAAATGGAACAAAAAAATCAAACATATTTGTTATCCAAGGTGTTTAACATTCCATTAATAAGCTATTTCCTTTCAAAATTATCCTTTACAGAATAATAGCCTAGGAGAACAACGAAAACAGGACAGCAAAATAATGATTGGGCGTTAACTATGTATCAGACATGGTGTCAATTCTGGAGAGATACGATGATAAATAAGATATAATCCCTGATTATGTGTTCTAATGGCAAGGGGAGATTTTCAATGTAGGATCATTTGTAAATAATGTAAATCAGAGGTCATATACCATCATTAATGTAAACCAGAAGTCATATACCAGCATTCCTTAGGGTTTACTGGTCTGCGAGTTCAGACCTAAAATAAGGTCTAATTTCCAAGCTGCATGACCTTGAGTAAGTCAGTAAACTTGAGCCTCGGTAATCTGCTCTACAAAATAAGGAGGCTAAACAGAAATTCATTCAAGCTCTACAATGGTTTTCTATAAAATTAATCAATTTTCCAACCATGGTAGAAAAAACTACCATTAACACCTTTGGATTATTATTTAATAAATCTTTATTTGTCCTATTATTGACAAACTTGCCTAAAATAAGGATATGCTAATTTAATCAAAACATTAAAACAGTCTCTCTAAAAAAACTGACATTTCTGCCAGCAGAACAAGTAAAAAGGTAATGTAGCATCCCTAAAGAAAACCTTATTTTAAAATGTGGTCTTATCTGTCAGATTATGCACAGCAATATTATACAGAACTATTAGTGCATGTAGATACCTTATGAACGAATTTCAAAAATGCATCAAGCACTTGAGAAGGATTTAAGCTCTCTCAGAAGAAATACTTAAGAATATGCAAATACCCTCAACTGAATCAAGTTGAACAGATGTGACTATCCCAAACAATACAAGTCTTCTTTCCCTGGTCGCTATTGTCAATCAAAGAGTAAGATTAAGGTCCAAGGTTCTGACAATGTGCAAAATGAAAAAGTACGATCAGGGAGTATCAATTTATTACACTGATATCAACAATAACCTCTTATTGTACATTTAGAATAGCTAACAACTTCTACATATAATATAGGATTTAAAGCCTCTGTTTTGAAAGCATGACATACAAACTGCCACACGTTATTTTCACATTTTGTTAAACAAATCTGTTTCACAAAGCGTGACATTGATCCCTTAATAGTAATTAATTTTATAACCAAATAATCAAACTATAAAAATTAAGATAACTTGGAAATGAGCATAATTTTGAAAGCCCAGTTTAAGGATGATTCCTGCAAAATATAGAGTTTTGATGATTAACATTCTGTCAATTTCATTTTTTAGATAAAAATTATGTAGAAAGGGTTTTCTGCTGAACGAACTCAAGGAGTTTTTAAGTATTTGATTAATCGGTGTCTCTGAAACAACAGGAAATAAAAGCTACTAAATTCTAAACACAATTAGGGCCGGCCCCGTGGCTTAGCGGTTAAGTGCACGCGCTCCGCTGCTGGCGGCCCGGGTTCGGATCCCGGGCGTGCACCGACGCACCGCTTCTCCGGCCACGCTGAGGCCGTGTCCCACATACAGCAACTAGAAGGATGTGCAGCTATGACATACAACTATCTACTGGGGCTTTGGAGGGAAAAGAATAAATAAATAAACATTTAAACACAATTAGCTCTACCACTTACTTAAGCATTTACTTGCTCAGCAACAATGAAAACAGCCCTTTGTGAGATCTGGGCAGGTGAGCAGAATCGAGTTCTTTTGAGTCTACAATACCCATTCCTAATATTAACACAGGATCTCACTAGAGTCTGTGTCCTTGATGCGAAAAGGGGTCTAAATGGTGTTTCTAGTAATTCTTCACCGAGCTCAGATATTGTTTTCCTCTTTAAAATTAGCTATCTCACAGAAAATATATTTTAAAAAGAGCAGTAATGAGAAAAATATGAGGATCTTTCATAGCTCTAACCCTGGCTCCATGAATCTTCACTTTTTTATAATCATGGAGTCTAAATCTTTACCCACCCAAAACTGATATCATTGCTATCATCAGTTCTATAAAGATGAATGAAGTAACTGATTGCATGATTGCACTGCTACATGAGCATGTCTTTTGCATCCTATAGTCTTTCCTCAAAGGAGTAGAGGTCAGCCAGGCAGAGAAAGTTTAGAGAGAATTACTGTTATTGTTGCCAGATTCCTAACGCTATTTTATGTCACATGCAGGTTGGACAAGAGGACAGAAATAAGAGGAAAAATAGTAAGAGAACTCTTAGAGAAAGGAAGTAAGATGACAAAAGTCAATAAGAAGTGAGTGTTCACATATGTGTAAGACTAAGTTTCTGTTTCTGAGCCTATGTTTATACGTATGTTTGTATGTGAATCTAGCAGTATTTTGGGAATTACTTCAAAACCCCTAAAAGAGAAGTTCTTAAACTTAAGTGTTTATTAAAAAACAAAAATAAAACTAGGAGAGCTACAGGAAATTTAGATATCTGGATCCCACCCCTAGAGATCCTAAATTAGTAAAACTAGAGATGGGCTCAGGAATCTGCTGCATTTCTAAAAATAATAAGTAGCTCCCCTTCTTACTCCTATCCCGTCGCTCACATGCACACCACTACTACCAGGTGATTCTAATCCAGTTAATCTAAAATCACACTTTCAGAAATACTTCCTCTAAGGAAGTTCTTACATAAAATTATTTTACTTAGGAAATCTTGCTCTCATTTTTCATAACTATTCTCTGTTATAAAAAAGATTTACCCTATATATTTCCATTTCTTTGAAATCCAGCCTACTGTAGTTGGAATCAGACAAACCTGGATTAGAATGGGACACCAACACTTATTCACTGGTTAATCTTTGGCATATTTCTATCTGAGCCTCAGTTTCACACTCTCAGATTGGCAAGTGTTTTTAAAAGTTGGACAATACCAAGTATTAATAAGAATGAGGGACAATATAAACTCTCTTACACTGCAGGAGAGAGTTTCAACTGATACAGCCACTTTGGAAAGCAAGTTGACATTACCTTGTCAAGCTGAACACGTGCATATAACACATGCTTCCAACTCAGCAATAATTCCCATCCTAGAAACATATCCTAGAGAAATTCTTGCAGCAACATACGAAAATACATAGTAGAGTTTTTAGCATATGGTAGGTGCTTAATAAAGAGTACTTATTATTAATATCTTGGACCATTTAATCTGGTTTATTACACTAACATTATAAATTGTCCATCCAGGATCACCAATTCTGAAATGAGGAAAATAAATAAACACATAACTCAATGCAGGATGTTGCTTTTAAAGTAATGTAGTTACATTATTAAAATTAAATGCATGGACCTCCTACATTCTTACCAGACCTAAAATTCTCCACCTCAATGTCCCTTCATTGCTACTCAGGTGGTAACAATACAAGCAATAGGTGAATAAATGTTTTCTCTGTAGATCATAAAATGGAAAAGATTTACAATAACTTTTCTAATAAGGAATGAACTGATTATAAAATGAATAAAAACATTCTCATGAGACTCAGATAATATTTATATTAGATAATTCTTGCTATAGACTATTTCATTATGTTTTCTATTTCAGTAGTTTCTGCTGATCTTTATCATTTCCTTCTTCTTACTTTGCTCGGGTATGTTCTAACTCCTGAATTCTAAGCATTTCTTCTTTCCTGATGTAAGCACTAAAACCATATATTTCTTTAAGTACTACTTTAACTATATCTCACATTGTATTATGAATCATTTTTGTTATTCTGCAAATATTTTCTAATTGTCCATTACAGTTTCTTTGACTCAAAGATGTTTAGAAACTTTTTTTCATCTATATGGAGTTTTTCTACTTATCTTTATGTAATTGATTACTATTTAATTGATCTGAGGTCACAGAAATGCGGTCTGTGTAATGTCAATCCTTCAAAATGTACTGAGACAAGCTTTATGGCCCAACTTATGATCAATTTTCATAAATGTTCCATGGGTCCGTAAAAAGTATTTAACTGGTGTGCATACACTGCTGTCCACTTTTACAACAGGATCATTTTAATGCAAAATCACCTATAGCACCAAATCATTATATATTTCCTATGAGATAACGACAAGCAGAGCAGTAGACATTTCAAATGTGAGGTCGTGGAACATTTTCTAAAGGACATATATCAAGGAATAAATAAGCGAAAAAAATGAGAAGCTGCTCACAGAATTCTTCACAGGCTCCTCTTCCTCCTTCTGACATAACCTCCTTTTATTTTAGGACTGTCTCTTATAAATAGCATATAGCCAGAAAATTTTTAAATCCAATCTGATGATCTCTGTCTTTTACTGGAGAATTTAGACCAATGGTTCTCAAATGTTTGTATCTCAAGACCCTTTTACATGCTTTAATTGAGAACTATAGAGGTTTTGTTTATGTGGGTTATATCTATCAATATTTGCCCTATTAAAATTAAATATCAGAAATTTAGAAAATATTTCATTCATTCAAACATGACTAATAAACTCATATGCTAACATATTTTTATGAAGAATAAATATACTTCCTTTAAGACTTTATTTTTTTAGAGCAGTTTTAGGTGTACAACAAAATCGAGAGGGATGTACAGAGATTTCCCATATATCCCCTGCCCCTACATGCATAGCCACCTCATTATCAGCATCACTCACCAGAATGTTACATTGTTTACCAAGGATGAACCTACGCTGACATAATCACCCAAAGTCCACAGTTTACCTTAGGGTTCACTTGTGGTGGTGTACATTCTATGGGTTTGGACAAATGTATAATGACATATATCCATTATTATAATATCATACAGAATATTTCACTGCCCTAAACATCCTCTGTGCTCTGCCTATTCGTCTCCCCCATTCCCCACCCCTGGCAACCGTGATCTTTTTTCTGTGTCCATAGTTTTGCCTTTTCCAGAACATCATATAGTTGGAATCACATAGTATGTAATCTTTCCAGATTGGTCTCTTTCATTTAGTAATATGCATTTAAGGTTCCTCCATGTCTTTTCATGGCTTGATAGGTTATTTCTTTTTAGTGCTGAATAACATTCCATTGTCTGGATGTATCACAGTTTATCTATTCATCTATTGAAGGACATCTTAGTTGCTTCCAAGTTTTGGCAATTATGAATAAAGTTGCTATAAACATCCATGTGCAGGTTTTCACGTGGACAAGGGTTTTCATTTCATTTGGGTAAATACCAAGGAGTAAGACTGCTAGATTGCATGGTAAGAGTATGTTTAGTTTTGTAAGAAACTGTCAAATTGTCTTCCAAAGTGGCTGTACTATTTTGCATTCCCTCCCACCAGGAACGTATAAGAGTTCCTGTTGCTCCACATCCTCACCAGCATTGGGTGTTGCCAGTGTTCCAGATTTTGGCCATTCTAATAGGTATGTAGTAGTAGCTCATTGTTTTCATGTGCATTTCACTTATGACATATAATGCGAAGCATCTTTTCATATGCCTATTTGCCATCTGTATATCTTCTTTTGTGAGGTGTCTCCTAAGGTTTTTGTCCCATTTTTTAAATCGGGTGGTTTGTTTTCTTACTGTTCTTTATATATTTTAGATAATAGTCCATTATCAGATGCGTCTTTTGCAAATATTTTCTCCCTGTCTGTGGCTTGTGTTCTTACTCTCTTAACACTGTCTTTCATATAGCATAGTTTTTAATTTTAATGAAATCCAGCTTTTCCATTATTTCTTTCATGGATCATACCTTTACTGTGATATCTAAAAGACATTACCATACCCAAGGTCATCTAGGTTTTCTCCTGTGTTATCTTCTAGGAGTTTTACAGTTTTGCATTGTACATTAAAGTCTATGATCTATTTTGAGTTAATTACGTGAAGGGTGTAAAGCATCTGTCTAGATTCTTTTTTTTTGCAAGTGGATGTCCAGTTATTCCAGCACCATGTTGAAAAGATTGTCTTTGCTCCTTTGTCAAAGATCAACTGACTTTATTCATGGGGGTCTATTTCCAGGCTCTCCATTCTGTTCCATTGATATATTTGTCTATTCTTTCACCAATACCACACTGTCTTGATTACTTTAGGTCTACAGTAAGTCTTGAATTCAGGTAGTGTCAGTCCTCCAACTTTGTTCTTCTCCATCAATATTGTGTTGGCTATTCTTGGTCTTTGCCTCTCCATATAAACGTTAGAATCAATTCTGTCAATATCCACAAAAAAAAACTGTTGTGATTTTCATTGGGATCGCATCGAATCTATATATCAAATTGGAAAGAACTGATATCCTGACAATATTGATTCTTCCTATCTATGAACATGGAATATCTTTCCATTTATTTAGTTCTTCTTTGATTTTGTTCATCAGAGTTTTGTGGTATTCCTCATATATATCTTGTACATATTTTGTTGGGTTTATACCTAAGTATCTCATTTTGAGGGGTGCTAATGTAAATGGAATTGTGTTTGTAATTTCAAATTCCACTTGTTCACTGTTGGTATATAGGAAAGCAATTGACTTTTATATATAAACCTTGTATCCTGCAACCTTGCTATAATTGTCGATTAATTCCAGGAGTTTTTTAGTTAGTTCTTTCAGATTTTCTACATAGATGATCACATATTCTGTGAACAAAGATAGTTTTATATCTTCCTTCCCAATCTGTATACTTTTTATTTCCTTTTCTTGTCTTATTGCATCAGCAAGAACTTCTAGTACAATGTTGAAAAGAAGTGGTGAAAGGGGACCTTCTTGCCTTGTATCCAGTCTTAGTGGGAAAGCTTTGAGTTTCTCACCATTAAGTATGATGTTAGCCAAGTGGTTTTTGTAGATGTTCTTTATTAAGTTGAAGAAGTTCCCCTCTATTCCTAGTTGGCTAAGAGTTTTTATCATTAGTGGGTGTAGGATTTTGTCAAATGCTTTTCCTGCATCTACTGATATAATCATGATTTATTCTTTTTTAGTCTGTTAATTTGATGGATTACATTAACTGATTTTCAAATACTGAAACAGCCTTGCATACCTGGGATAAATCTCACTTGGTCATGGTGTATAATTCTTTTTATACTTTTTTGGATTCAACTTGCTAACATTTTGTTGAGGATTTCTGCATCTATCTTCATGGGAGGTACTGGTCTGTAGTTTCTTTTCTTGTAATGTCTTTGTTTGGTGTTGGTGTAGGATAATGCTGGCCTCATAGAATGAGTTAGGAAGTACTCCCTCTGCTTCTATCCTCTGAAAGAGATTATAGAGAACCGGTATAATTTCTTCCTTAAGATGTTTGGTAGAATTCATCAGTGAATCCATCTGGGCCTGCTGCTTTCTGAATACTCTCTATACAAAACAATTTGATGAGAAGAGTGTCACTGTTTTACATTTTTACAAATTGCTTTAATGTGTTTCCATCTCTCTAAAATCTCTTTAATGTCTGGTTTAACAGACAACTTGGTTCTCATATCTACTTTCATATTCAATCTGTGTGATATGTTGTTTTGGTTGAAGTATAGGGAAAAAAATCCAGCCTCATACAGATATGTAGTTGGAAAAGAGAGAAGTATTTTTTAATGATATTTTCAGATAATTTTGAGTATTCTTTGATACTATATCAAAACTCCACAAGTGGTAGTTTCTTAAAGGTTGTGGAATCTGAAAACATATCAATAACTTTTCAAATTCTGTTTAATTAAAATCCAATGCTCTATCATGCATATTGAATGAATTGTTTTTACTCATGCATGATTTTGTAACATCATACAACTTTGGCCATTTGGAAAATACTGATTCTCTGAATCATGCAGATATTCTACCTGTTGACACAATTCATGATACAGCACCAAAATAACCACATTTACTTATATCACTACCTATTCAGAAAAATCTTTAAGCCCTGGGAAACTATCAAGCTTAACATGGTGAGTACAAGTTTTTCAAACTTCTAATTTTCACTTGAAAGCTTGAATTTTATCATCGTCAACAAATAATTTCAGTTGCTTACCTTTAAGTAGCAGGCTCACTGTGTTCAGTTTCAGGAAATTGTTTGCCTAATAAATTCCTAAGTGTGAATAACCAGTTTGTCTGTTAGCCATTTTTTCACATAAAAATGGTGTTCCAGGAAAAAAAGGTGGTTAGTTTAGTTTACAACTCAAATAATCACACAAGTGCTTTCTCTTGAATAACTTTGTCCTCTGCAATGCAGTATAAGGGCTTTATGCATACTTCGCATTTAGTCACAGAGAATATGAGAAAGACTAATACTCAAGGGTCAAAATTTAATAAAGTTAATAATTTATCACAATATCAAGAACATACTTAAATGAAACCCATATGAGGGCTAGCTCCTGGTTATAAATTTTCAAGGGTGATACAACTTCCACCTAGTACCGCTAAGAATAGAAGAGGCAATTTTCCTTGTTGTCTTCCATGCAGTGAGTTCATTTCTTCTTCATCCTTACACTGATGGTACAGCTCTGGGATGTCAGCTTTGTGCAGCAAGGGGATCTTATTAGATCTTCCATCTTAGGGGAACAGGAAGTGCTAGATTTTTTTCTGCATCTCCATGCAGCAGTAAAAGCAGTAAATCATGGGTTTAGTAGAAACCCTCAGTGGGAAAGCTATGATGAATGCTTATCCTTTAGACTTCCTACTTTCAATTTTTTTTAAACTTCTTTGGATTCTTTCTATCTGTGTGATTTCAGGAGTGCATTTACAAAGAGCATTTGGTCACATTTTACCCAAGTGTAGCTATTTTCCAATAGAGGAATTATTCACGCTATCTAGTCTGTCATATTGCCAGAAGCAGAATTCTTCATTTGAATCTTACAAGAACAGAACTGAGCATTTTGATAAAGAAACAACCATCCCAACAAAGTTCGCTTGTCTCACATTGACCTAAGCTCTTCAATTTAGTAATTCTTAATGACTTATTAGGATTATCTAAGAATTTATTTTATTGGAATTCTCTAGACGTGAACCTGTGATCATCAATGCAACTATACCATTCTTTTGTTTTGTTTGTTTAGATGCTAAGTCTCAACATCAGCTTACGCAGGCAGTAAGTACCTCAAGATAAATCAATGCTTGCAGTGCACACCCTTCTACAGTCTCACAGTCTAACGCCTGATTTTGTTCATTCTTGTCCATCAGAACTCTGAATTCTGTCCTAATTCTGTACAACTGAATCAAGGCACCAAGAAATGATGTAACGGCAGACAGAATTCTGAACAGCATTCTAAGGACCCGTGACCAGACTAATGCTTAAAAGTCTCTGTTATTACATCTTGCCCTCTGTCTTATGACTATGTGAATTATTTTGCAGTAAAGAACTAACACACTCAAGTTTTTATGTAAATATTCACTTTCTTTACTGACTCAAGAACCAAAACTGTCAAATGAGATAATGTGGAATTGTAAGAGACCTTAGAAGTTTCTTAATCCAACCGTCACCCCAATGCAGAGACACCTTATACCATCCCTAACAGAGAGTTATCAGGTTTATTTCCTGGTACTTTTCATTTAAACTCAACCTAAAAGCTCCTAAGACTTTGTTCTTTCTAAAACAAAATAATTTGGTGCATTACAATATCAAGGCCAACAATTTTGCTTTATTTATTCTACAAAATGCTTATTGAGAGCCTATTATGTGCCTGGCATTCTCTCACTTCTCTCACTTAACTCTGTGATAACACTTTAAACCTTATTTTCAAATGATAAAAAGTCCATCTGAAAAGTCCCAACTTTGTCAAAATTGTGATGCTAGTTCTTTGAGCTGTCACAAGTGCCACATTTCTTGGGCCATGCTGAAGAGATCTTTGCTTCATCAGCAGACCAAAATGGAATACTACAGAATTTAATTTGGAGTCCACGGAGCAATTAAATGCTAAAGCAGACATGCCACAGGAGCTCTCTCAACCACAAAAACTTAATTAGAAACCATATCAGCTAAAATAACCAACTTAGATGGCCGGATGGAAGACAGTTTGGTAGCACAAATGCAAATTGAAAGAATCAACATTAAAAATCTGTTTAGATATGTACTCAAAAACACTTATAGAAATTATTATATTGATTTTAGAATAAAATCCAAATTCCCTCTAAAAAACCTACATAAAAACCTCAAGCTTCTCAAATAAAGGGAAACACCAGATGTACATAAAAATACAAGTTAAAGTATTCAAGTCAAAGGTCTAAACCAGTTGTAAGTTGTCCAAATAAAAAAAAAAAGTACTAAAGTGACCCTAAAGGCAAGTCTCCTACAAAGTTGCAAAAGGGTAGTTTATATCAACCCCTTCCCATGTAATCCTAAAGAAAGCCACCAAAAGTTTACTCATATTATTGTACATAGTTTTTAACCTTAAACAGGAACTATGCTACCAGATTTTAAAATCAGTTTTCAGTAGATGTTCTGAGGGAAACAGAATCATCTATTACTTTCAAGACCTGGAAACGAATGTCATTCACGGCCAGGACTTGAATGTGTGTGCTGATAATGACTTCCAAATCTTCGTAACTAGATAGACCTATCCCTGAGTTCCAGAGCTAAGCACTCAAGTGCCCACCATTTATTTTCACCCATATAACAAAGTCAACATAGCCAAACTGCACTCATCTCCATCCCTCAAGCTGTCCCTCCCATTTGTTCTCATCTCAGTAAATCGTACTGGCAGCCATCAAGCCTCCCAATCCCAAGAGTCACCAAAGTTTGCTCTAACTGCTAAATCTCTCTAGAATCTGGACCCTTTCTTTCCATCTCCAATGCCACTTTTTCCTAAATTCAAGCATCACTATCTGTGAAAAGAGCACTGCTAAGGGCTCTGGATTTGTCACCCTTTCTCTAGTCTCATACACACCTAGATTTCATCTTCCATAATTCTATGAGGGTGATCATCTTTCTTTTCTTAATGTTATACCTTTTTGTCCCTGATTATATGAGAAAATTCACCATAGAAAATTATAAATACACAGAGAAGTACAAAAAGGAATCACTCAAACTTTACCAACTAGTTGAAACCACTGCTAATGTTTTGATATATTTTCTCTTGTCTTTTTAAAATAGCTGAGATGGTTCTATTTGTAAAATCTTATGTTCTTTAAAGTTAACATTATAAGTTTGTAAACCTAAATTTTAGAAGTTGCATATCATTCTGAATTATAATTACACCACAGATTTACACGACTGTCCCCTATTAATGAACATTTAAGTCACTTCACATTTGTCATTTAGAAACGATGCTGCAATGAACATTTTTATGCCTAAAGTATTTTTGGCATTTCTGTTTCTTAGGACAGATTCCTAGAAGTGGAATTTTTGAGTAAAGTATCTGAATGCTTTCCAAAGAAATCATACCAAGTTCTAATCCACAGTGTACAACAGTGCTAGTCTCATTCATCACACCCACAACAGCACTATTATATATTTTTAAATACTTGCTAAGCTGAAAAGAGAAACCTTGTATCTTACTGATTTAATCTGCATTTCTTTGGTAACTCATGACCTTGAATATATTTCCGTGTTTATTATCCATTTATATTTTCTCTTTTATAAAACTAGTCATGCCCTTTGTCCATTTATGCACTTGAATCAGTCTTTTTTTAAAAAAAAGATTTCTAGAGCTCTTTAAACATTGAAAATATTGGCCACTTTTGTTGCTAAAATATCTATTTCCTTGCTTTGTCTTTTATTTTCATGATTTAAAAACTTTATATTTTCCTTGTTGCACACAAATAATGCATGTTCATCGTCAAAAAAAAAAATTAGAAAATACAGAGAGGTTAAAAAAGGACATGAAAATTACATATAATCCCACCACTAGAGCTAAACTTTTTTACATTGTATTGTTTTTCTAGTTTATTTCTATTCATTTTTAAGAAAAACTGGATCATATATTGTACATATTCTTTTGTAAACTACTTTTTTCATTAAAATATGACGAACACACTTCTATATCAATAAATATTTTATCACGATGCCATTTATAACAGCTACAAATATTCCACTGTATGGACATAATAATTTAACTAATCTCATATTTTTGGACATTGAGGTTGTTTCTAATTTTTCATATTATAAGCAATAATCAGGTGAAAATCCTCTTATTAATTCTTTACATTCATACTTAAATATTTCACTAAGATAAATTTCTGTTGGTTGAATAACTGGATCAAAGGCATGCACATTTTAAAAAACTTTTTATATGACTGCCATTTATCTTCTGGCAGTTATACCAATTTGTATTCCCACCAACACATGGACCTTAGCAAACAATGTCTTAATATAATTTTTTTTTTTTTTTTTAAAGATTTTATTTATTTTATTTTTCCCCCCAAAGCCCCAGTGGATAGTTGTGTGTCGTAGCTGCACATCCTTCTAGTTGCTGTATGTGGGACTCGGCCTCAGGATGAACGGAGAAGTGGTGCCTCGATACGCACCCGGGATCCGAACCCGGGCCACCAGCATCGCAGTGCGCGCACTTAACCACCAAGCCACAGGGCCGGCCTATAATTTTTTAAATATATATTAGTTTTGATTTTTATGTAGACAAATCTACGTATATTCTCCTCTGTGATTTCTTCCCCGCTGCTTAAAAGCTTAGAAAGTTCTTTTTTATCCAATGATTTAATAAATATTCACTTCTATTCTCTTTTAGTTTTGATTATTTTATTGTCTTCAATTAACTTTCTAATCCATTTGGAATTTCTTTTGTAGTGAGGTGAAGAGCTAATATTTTCCTCCTCCCAAATAGTATGAATACTATTCACTGTACAATCTTCTTCCACAATGACTTGAGAAGTGTGGGAATCTTTTTACAACTATTTCATGCTTATAATTTGTCAAAGATTTTTCTCTGCTTTCAGGATAAAGTTAAAAAATCTTTAACATTGCAAAGCTCTTTGGGATATTGCTTCTGATTCTATATGAAGGAACATAACTGTCCCTCCCCCAATTGCATCCCATGCTCTAACAAGATTCTGCCAACTGTATGCTGCTTTTTCTGTAATGACATATCTTTATAATTTTGAAGCACAGAAGAACTTCCCAAATAAGGTACAAAACCAGAAGAAATAATAATAGCAGTTACTTTTTATGGTACAATTACTTTGTGCCAGTCATTATTCTAAGTGCTTTACTATAATATCTCATTTGTTCCTAACAACAATCCTATGAGGTAGATACCATTACCACCCCATTTTAAAGATAGAAAACCGAAGCACAAAAAGATTAAGTAACTTGCCCAAGGTTACACAGCTATAAGCAGAAGAGCTGAACATGAACTCAGGCAATCTGGCTCTGCAGTTTGCACAGTTAACCACTACACTGTACTGCATAAAAAGAAAAGACATAAATTTGAACATATAAATACTCAAAGCTACTATGTGGTGAAAGACACCATTTGCAATAATAAAACAAAAGTGACGGATAGGGAGCTAATACCTGACAGATATATAAAAAACAATGTATAGAATACATAAGGGTCTACAAATGAGCAAGAAAAATGCAATCATTTCAATTGAAAATTGGCAATGAGTATCCTTGGGCAATTCACAGAAAAACATAAGTGACCAACAAACAACTTCACTAGTTATCAGGAAAATGCAAATTAAAATGATATTGAGACAGCATTTTCACTCACCAGAATGACAAAAATTAAAAAGTCTAGTAAGCTCCAGCATTGTTGAGGGTGTGGCAAAAAGGCATTTCAGTCACTATTAGTGGGAATATGAAGAGCCTATAATGAGGATATTCTTTTAGTATAAAAACTATCAAAATAAAATAAATGTCCCCTTTAACTGAAAATTCCATTTCTGGGAATCTATTCCAGAATCTGGGATATGTGTGCACGATGTGTGCAGTGCTATTTATAAATAACACCATGGAGTAAACTAGAAACTACCTTAACACTCATCAGCAGAAGAATGGTTAAATCATTACGGCATATCCATCTGTACTATGGGAAACTGTAGCAGTTGCACACTGTAAGCGAAAAAATCAAGTCACAAAATAATATGTCAAGTATGATCCCATTTAAAAACAAAACAGAACCCAACAACCTCAAAATAAATGTATGTTTTTGTTATTTCATAAAAAAATGTCTAGAAGAATTATGTGAGAGAACTTTTTTTATTTTATATATTTGTTTGAATCTTTTACAATAATCACCTATTCATATTTAATATCTATTCCTATTTAATACTTTTGTAATTTCTAAAAACTCTGTGTGTACGTGAGGAGTGGAACAACAGACATTAAGGAGACAGGGAAAAAAACAAATAAGGTAAGGCAGAGTTTCTCAGAACTACTGGCATTTTGGACCAAGTAATTCTTTGGGTTTCAAGGGCTTTCCTATACGCATTGTAGGGTGTTTATCTGCATCCCCGGCCTCTACCCACTAATGCCAGTAGCACATCCCGCCTCTTCCCCACCAAATCATGACAATCAAAAATGTCTCCAGACATTGCCAAATGTTCTCTAGGAGGCAAAAATACCCCATGCTCTACCCACCACCACATTGAGAACCACTGAATCAAGGAATCAAATATTCTGAGAAACCGTCCCTAGGTCACGCAGCCAGAGTTAGAATTCCCTGCACCTGACCCCATATGGTATCAATTATTAGTTCTGTTTCCTTGTTTGTCTCCACCAGACTGTGAGCCTCTTCAAGGCGGGTGTTTAGTCTGGTTAATTAGTTATCTCTTGGGCTGTGTTCCTCAGAGGGTGGACTGGGACCACCTTCATCAGCAGCACCTGGAATATTTGTTAAAATGCAGAGTCCTGGATCTCACTTGAGATTTAACAAGCTCCCAAGATGATTCTAATGTATACCACAGTTTGAGAATTATGTCGGAATTTAGTACAATTCCCAGTACATAGCACGTGCTTGGTAACTACTGAATGTAACTACTGAATTCATTCAGTAACTACTGAATGAATGCATGAATTTTATTCGATAAAGATAATGAATGATATTGGTTAAGAAATACAAAACTAACCAATCTACTTGTGAAATTCAAACATATAAACTGTATGAAATATAAAAACTATAAATAATAACAAAATTTAGTTTAAATAAATTATGCCACTTAATAACAGACATGTAAACACAATTCTAAACACTAGTAATAAATTTACTAAGAGCTGTATGAAAAAAATTAAAAGCCAAATCGCTAATGAGGAAAAGAGCATCAGTGAATAAGTAAACTGATCTCAAATATTTTAAATTAAGTTGATTAAACGTATTTTGAAGCACATTTTAAAAGCATATTGAAAAATTACAAGTATTATAATATTTCTTCCATTTCAAATATTTAACAACACTCCTATTATGATGTTTGTAATATACTTACAACACCAGTATAGACGGTGTGATAGATATGAAGGTGTCAGTTAAACTTCAACTTCAGGGGCAGTCAATTGTTCTAATTGAGAAACTGTCCGAATTGAAAAGCCACGTGGTGGGAGCACTGTCTCAGACAGCTACACTCCCGAGGCAGTAACCACAGCACTTCTTTAATCCACAATGTGATCAACACTTGAGACACTGCTAATTAGCATAGTGAATATCAGAAATGGAGTTTATTCACAAAATGAATAGCTTGTTGGTTAATAAGATGAATGTTAGAAACGGGCTTTCATTACTAAAATTAAATATAGAAGAATTGTAAATCACATAAAATATTTTATAGTTATTTGCCACCCTTGAATAAACAGGGTATAAAAATGCAGCAAAGCCTATAGCCTTAACTTTTAGAAATGGTGCCAGAGTTGATCCCTTATCAGTCCTGTATCTAGCTATTGGTTTGGGGGCATTTCTGGCTGCTTGATGCTGACCACAAGGGGAACTGAATCTTGCCTTGTGAATGATGTGTATCTAGTTTTACTGAACCTTTCATGCAAGGTGATGGTTGGAATGCCTAAATGAAGAATTCAAAGCTTCCTTCATGGCCCTTACAGGACAAATTGTTATAAACTGCTTTGTGCCTGCACGCTAATAAACGTGTTTAAATATCTATATGTGGCAGAACGTGCTCATTTCTTTATAATGTGGTAGTAAGGTTGCAAAGAAATACCTTTCAACTTTTCAGTGGCCACCCTTTGGCCACCATTATCTACCAAAAAAAACAAAGACAAAAACCCCTAAGATTTACAAATGATCAACTTGGTTTAGGTCACTTCGCAACAACTAAATCTAGATTTTTTTTTTTTTGAGTGATATAGTTTATATAGTCTCTGGACAATTGTCAAATATAAAACACAATCCAATGGTCTTTAAAATTTCTTAACCAGCAAATCTTAGAAAACAATCCTGGATTTTTATATACTATACAGCTAAAAATCACCGTCCTCATATTATTAAAAAAAAAAAAACTTTCTTATATTAACATTCTTTAAAGGATCACTATAGATTTGGTATTACAGATAACATTAAAGAAAGAAAGATAGGAAAGTTGGGTTATCTACTACCAGAGACATACTATACCATTTTAAAACTGAGGTAAATGAGATTTTTCAGGGACACCAGAATATAGGAGGACAATCCTATGGCTTCAAAATTGAAGCATCACCACTGCCATCACTACAAAAAGGACAAGGGACATTCAGTTTGTGCAAAGAAGCACAGAAGAGATGAAAGACCCATTTATGGGCTGCACATGACTGAAATAAAAACTATTGAATACTTGAGTTTCTCTACGTTACAGGTAGCATGTTTTCACCTTTATGTGATAAAACAGCACCTTTGCATTCTACCACATAAGGACTTGAAGCGTGGTGGAGATAATGCCTGAATTTGAATTTGGTAGTTTCTAAAGGAGACATGGTGGCCATACAGAATACTTCATTTCCTCCTTCAGATAGTTATTTTAGTGGCCTCTATGGCTGACTCCAAACCCACCCGAAGAGTTCGTGTAAAATACCATTGTTAGAATACATACTTCTTTTTGAGCACTTCCAGATTCTGGTGCCACGGAACATGGTTTTCACAAACATTTACTTGCTTTTGAACCAAGTGGATTAAATGTTTTTTAAAAAGTTATTTTCCCCCTACAGATAACTAAGAGTATGAAAAGTGAGGGTAAAGAGGTATTCAGGTCCTCATATTGATGCCCCTACTTCATAGCTTCCAGTATAATTACTTAAATATTTTCGTAGTGTTGAGCTTGCTTCAGGGCAAGTTGTAGGATCTTCTTTCTTTAGATTAAAAAAAAATCATACAGATAATTACCATAGCTTTCTGTGATGTTTTAGGTACAGCCTTGCCTAAGAGCAGGAAAGTAGACAGGTGATTTCTTAAAGTATTTTTCAGCTCCAGGGTGATAAAAATATCCTAAACTTTCTGAAGTTGAAAAGTCATAATTAACCATTAAAATTTAAAACTGAACAATCATATACAGTTAACGGATAATTCTCTAAAATACAGTGCAAAAAAAAGAAATAATATAAAGATCAATTAATATTTTCAGTTAAAAATTAGCAAATACTATTAAAATGCAAGATTCAACATCTCAAATTACTGCCATCTCAAATAAATCATTTATCTGGTTAGAGAGAACTTGTTTTTTTTTTAAACATTTTATTTATTTATTTTTTCCCCCAAAAGCCCCAGTAGATAGTTGTATGTCATAGCTGCACATCCTTCTACTTGCTGTATGTGGGACGCGGCCTCAGCATGGCCGGAGAAGCGGTGCGTCGGTGCGTGCCCGGGATCCAAACCCCAGGCCGCCAGCAGTGGAGTGCGCGCACTCAACCGCCAAGCCACGGGGCTGGCCCTAGAGAGAACTTTTTCAATAAGCAATTATGGATAACACATGGCTTGTCTGGTATATCTACTACATAGCTCTCTATAAGAATTGTATAACCTCATCAATCCTAATCACATGTAGAGTTCTTTTCTTTAGAATATTTAAAGAAAACCTTGAAGACTATTTCTCACATATATAAGAGACTAGAGAGACCATGTGACAACATAGTGCTCAGGACCTTTTTCTGTAGTTGAAATGGTTAAACATTTCTTACATCATGGATTTCTATAATTCTAGCTGCTGCTTAAGTCAGATCAATAACAACAAAACTATAACGACAACTTACCACGTGTTCAGCACTGTTCTAAGCACGTGTTAATGTACAACACTCCTATGAAATAGGCATGTTATTATTCTCATTTTATAGATAAGTAAATTAAGGTACAGAGAGGTTCATCAAGTGTCCCAGGACCACACAGCTAGGAATAGCCAAAGAACACACTCTTAACCACTAAGACACCTCTAACGAGACAGACAACTGGCTGCATCTGGAAGTTTGCAGAGAAAGAAGTGTTGAGATGGTCACAGATATTTATTTTTCTATGAAACAAAAATTATCTTTCAACTCTACTTATATCTCCTTCCCTATTTCCATATATTCCAGACACCTTTTATAGAAAAAAAGATCTATGTTTTCACATCATTTGATCTAACAGCACTTACAAAGTTAATAACCATTTTAATCATTTGTTTAGTGACCTACTTTGAGATAATAATTTATTTGATCTTTATTAACATCTTGTTAAATAGGTAAGGCTGGTGCTATTACCACAGTCTACAGAGAAGGAGGGAAACTTAGGCCCAGAAAGCCTAAACTTGCTTTAAGTTTATCAAGACATATCTCTGAGAGTTTAAACCCTATCATCAGTTCTACTACTGTTTTCATTTGCAGTTTTTTTATTTGTTTGTTTTTTGAGGTAGATGTAGGACACAAAGAGTTCATGTCTAGGTAACCTCCATCCACTATTAACAGGCAAAAGAGGTTTGCCTGTTAAGGAAAAGGAGTTGTGTTAAAGTTACATGAAACGAACTTGGCCCTTCACATACTACAGCAGCACACTTGGCTGGCATATTTTTTGTTTACTCATTAATATATTAGCAAAGGTTAAGTACCTTAAAAGGTAGTATCTTTAAAACTAAAGTCTTAAATAGACTTTTACTTGGAGAACACTATCTAGCAAGGGTTATTTCAGGTTAACTATTGATAAAAATTTCAATTTGGTTCCTTTTGCTTTTATGCAATTACCATTCTGTGGAAATAGCTTTCTGTCAATCAAATTGTGCCCATGGGGCTGGGATGTGTCCAGTGTGGCGCCCAGCACGCTTATGGGTGCTCATATTGTAATACAAGCAACAACAACTATCACCAGGTTCCTGCACGCAAAGTGATTTGACACAAAAGTCATGCATAGCTAAGAGTCAGAAGAACTACAAGCAGTATTTGAGCACTTTAAAAACAAACAGAAATTTGTATATGATGTTTACATGTCCATATTTTAGCAGTCAGAATATGTTCTTGCATAGGACAAAAAGGAATGATTACTTAGTTAGGTTTTCCTAGATGCTTGTCTCTTTTTAAAAAAAAAATAGGACCCTTTCATGAGGCTTAAAAGTTTCACAGGAGCTAGAGAAGATAAAACCAGTGCACCTCTATTCAGGTTTTAAAAAAGCGTGTGTGTGTGTGTGTTTCCAGAGAGGGGAACCAGGGAGGGGGAGAACTTAGAAGACAAAGGAAAAGATCCACCTCTGCACATTCTTAGAAATTAGAAAAAAGTCAGAAGTCACGGAAGGAGGTGTTCAAGCAAGATAAAAATTTGAACTTCATTAAACCCATAACAAACCACGAAATCCTTAGGTTTTATGTACAGGATCTTTAAGATGATCCAGTAATATTAAATATGTGAAAGTATTTTGTAAATGGTATATGCTATAGAATGCAAAGTATGAAACTACACTGGAACTTTGAAAAAGCCATGTTTCATTTGTGATTAGAACTTTACATTTAAAAACTCTAACAATGAAAATTACAAGTTGTGTGTGGGGAAAAAAATGACAGAGTAAAACCTTTACAGTGTGTTTCTTATATACTTAAAAACCATCAATATATATGGTTAAATGAAAAAAGCAAGGTACAAAATATTATTATTCCACTCTTATTGTGTATTAAAAGGTGATATGTATATTTCTGGAGATATACATAGGAAACCTAATAGTAAATTCTCTGAGGAAAAGAAGAGTGACAAAGTAGGGAGATACAATTACTTTTTACTCCTTTGTATTAGTTTTTAAAAAAATCTGGCCATCTATTACTTTTCAAATAAAAAATTAATTTTAAAACCTAATAATGAAAAAAATAGGAAAATAAGAAAAAATTCAAGTTTATGCAAAACTTTTTAAAAAGATGATGTTATCTAAGACAACATTTTTAAAAAATGAAAGAGAGATTTAATATTTATCTATTTTTCTGTTTCTCCAAACCCCACTGTCATCCACTTAGAATTGGATACAGCTTTTCAGTTCATGGTAATGGCATGGGTAGCTTCAGTGTCAGAATTCAAATTTCATGTTCATTTTCTTGACTATTACTTCCTTCTGTATTTTTTAAAATAACTCCAAATTTCTGACACAAAATTTCTTGAAACAATTCTTATTTTGCTATTTTTGAAATAGTTTAGCTATCTTATCTTAAAGGGAAAAAAGTTCCCTATACATAAAAATGGAGGGAAAGAAAATGTTCTATAGTCATGACATTTCAAAAGCAAACCCCCAATATTTTAATAGGTTTGATCAGTTCTTTCTGGTTTAAAATGTTAATAACATAATGATAGCCTAAAGACACGAAAACATACAAAATAAAAATTTTATTTCTTCATTTAAAATCAGGAATTATACTGATTCCTTAGAAAATAGTACAATGTCATGAAAAATATTTTATAAATAATACTTGATAAAGAAAAAGTAAAAAAGAAAGTTATCAATACATTGTATTATATATTCTGTAAAGGGAAACAAACTCAGCTAGCACAGGGACTGAATCAGAAAATAAACATATAACCACGTTTATTTTTTGACACTTGAATAGGCAGAATAACAGAGTAAATCCTACTGACTATACTAAGAAAGGAGACGTCAGATCCTCAGAGTTCAGTTAGGCTACCTCAAAAAGCAAAGCATTTCACAAGCCAGAATGTCTTTCTATCTACAACTTTCATGACAACCAAAAATATCAATTCAATGATAACCTAGTAGTCTTGATCCACAACCTAATATCCCTATTTCGAAGGCAGGAATTCTGACTTAACTACAGAAGTACAATTGACTTTTTTGGAGCAACAAAAACTAACACAGGTAATTCATATAATGCTGAGAAGGAAGATTTAGGCAGAGTCACACAGTTTCACACATATTTCCAAGCACTGTCTGAAACAAGCTGTTTAAAAAGGACTAAAGTTAGCATTAGAATCTCTAGAAGTAACTGACGTATTCTAATAAAAGTAAAGTCTTAAAATTAAACACCAAGCTCCATTTCTATCCTACCACTTTAAACTGGAATGATCTCCTAGGAAAAGATGAAGAATGGAGAGGAATTATATTGAAGACGTTTGTTAGGAAAAGAGTAGAAAGGACTAGCTGAGCCAAGAAGGAGCAGAAGGGTGGAAAAAGACTGACATTTCAGAGTTTATTATTTCTCTTTACATTACTTTGAGTGCTTTGAGAAGAACACTAAAATCTTAGAGCATAAAATTCATCCTCAAATTTATACCATGCTTATTCTTTCTGTTTTTTAAGATCAAAATCCTTATGCCCAGCTACTATCTATTAGGGAAAAATAGGAAACCTACTTTTTATCAAGGGCCATTGATCCACTGGGAAAAAATTAAAACAGAACAGAAGACAACTACTTAGAGTTATGCGGATATTTTTGAAATGAATTTTGCATATTTTAAAAAGGAAAAACAAAATTTCCCTAATCTGAATCTATGGTTTATTCAAACTTTTACACCAAAAAGAGGCAGAGAATAGATTTTAACAAGGGGAAAAAGTGGAAAGGAATCAGAAAGCAGATGTAAATGGTGAAGATGGGCTTGAGAGTGAGGCCAGTTTTGGAGGTGGTGGGAACAATGATGAGCATAATGGTGGAACTATACTAATCTCTTGAGGAACATTATTGAGAAAGGAGGTGGACTGAAGGAATCGGCAGGGAATAACTGTTTGCATTTCTGAAATGCTACTAGCCAGGCTATGCAATTTGAATTGAACATTCAACAAATGTTGTCTAAAGCTGACAAATCACGAAATAATTATGAAATAGAGTAGAAGCATATCATACAGAACAAGAACCATAGAGGCAACCACCAGAAGAACTAGAATCTGAAGCAGTTAAAAGAGGCTGCCTCAAGGGAGTGGGTTGGAGGTAGGAAGGGAGAGGCAGGAGAACATTGATTTTCATTAAAAGTTCCTCCATACTGTTTGATTTGTTACCACATGCCTGCATTGAAAAAAATTAAAACATAACTTTTAAACTCATAAATTAGAAAGGGCTTGACCTGTGTTAAAAGTTTTTTCTTTTTTTTTTTTTCACCAATTCCATCAAAAGGTTCTTGTCAAAAACAGATTTGATTTTTTTTCCTGTGTATACACACGTTAGTTACGGATGATTAACAAAGCATTCATTTTTCTATTTGCTTTGGCTGAGAACTGACTTGTGTTGTGTTAGTGTTAAGGAAATATTTCACTTTATATGGAGAAGATATGAAGTGTTGCTTATTTAAATATACATATGGTAAAAGGAAGGGTTTATACATGTTTTAGTCTCACAAACAATAAAAACATTTAAGTAACTGGCAGTGCAGAGTTTACCCAACTTAGAAACTAGGAAAAATGCTATGTATCTTTTCTCTCTTTATCCAAAATAGGCTTTGTGAACTTACCTATTTAGTATTTTAATTTTGGTGAAGTGGTAAAAAGTTTACTTAAAGAAGATTTGATATCAAATATGACAGAAACAATCATGATTATTTTCTTTAATTTTTAAATATGCAGAGATGATTTTTAAAAATAATTTTTTTTAAAGAGTAAAACGTAGCTATACTGTAAAATCAGAGATCCTCAAGTTTAGGGTATCTGAAAATAAGTACCCAAATTTCGCCTGATATATAGTCACTTAAAGTATATTTACTTTTCAGATGTACGTTTAAAAAATAATATTCACTTGTAAGAAAGGTTTTCCTAATATGTGAACACATACGAAGAGTCAGTAAGAGATGCAAATCTATTCTGTCTTTTAACAATTTTTATAAAATCACTTTTCTAAATAAAACTATCCTTAACAAGAAATACTAGGTTACAGCAATTTAGTTTCTTACAACATCTGGTTGATTTAAAGAGAAGGTAGTCAAAACCAGTAATATGATTTAAACTATATTGTGACTGACTTTTGAGTAGATTTTCACTAATTGGGTCCACCCATATGGGGTAGGGTAAAGAAAAATAAAGCTGCTTAGGGAAAAAATGCTGTGGATTATTTAGAAACTGGCCACTCAAGAACAGAGAAGAAAGGATGGATTTGAATTCAGTACTCAGATCTACATTTTATTTCTAAATTGCTAATAATAGCAACTTATAAACAAAGAATTAGACCAAGGGATGGAAATTAGGAGTGAGAGCAAGGATAAGAAATACTGGTGGCGTATGATTTGGACATTCTAGGACCACTTGATCCAGGGTTTAATTTCACAGAGAATTCCTCTGACATAACTACAGATTCCTCTTCCCTGTCATTTTCCTTCCTTCCTAACACACGTTTGGCAACGACTGTTTCTTTCAATCTGAGCTAAATTACAATCCTCTTGTATTTTTTTTTTTACATTGGAAAATAAAGGAATTTAGTCTTTTCTATTTCTCCGTTCTTTCTTTAGTAGATCCTACTTAGCACAGAGCCATTGTTTACAAAATAAGTATCACTATCAGTTTAGACTTATTCTTTTCAACCTCCTGAGAGGTAATAAGACCTTTCTACCAAATTAAATTGAACAATCTCAGGTAGCTCCCTTCAATTTTATTTCATTTTTACCACACACACCCACTAGTCATCACTTTCATTTTATATGATCTACTTGTTGACATGTATCCATTGAAATCTACTTCTAAACTGAACTCTGAATCTAGTCACCCAAACTGCCCTTGAATCAACAAGACCATTCCAAAAGCCTGAGTGAATGATGGGTTTTGTATAATAACCTGAAGCCCTATAGATTTTCACTAAATCAAGCTATCATGAGAGTGAATTCCAAAGCGAGAGTCACTGCAGCAAGAGTCACTGCAGCAAGAAGGGAGGTCCCCTCATAGCTCACACCTGGGAAGCAGATCTGTGAGTGGAACTGCTTTTTTATACTTTTGCAAAAGTATCAGCTCTAAAAGCACTTCTATAAAGGCCTGAAAATGACATAGCTATAAGGCACATTTTAAAATAAGAAATGTAATAATGCTAATTATGAATTTAATCTACTTTACATGCAAACAAGGAATAGCAATCTAAAAAAATTGTACAACATGCATATGTTCAAAACAAGAAAGAACAATGCTAAACTAAAACCAATTTATTAAAATGATGAGATTATGGATAATTTTTCCTTTGTAATATTTCCAGTATTGTCAGTATATCAGTTGTGTAATAAATATAAAATCTTTAAAAGATCCACTAGGCTCTAATAAAAAATAAGTCTAAAGAACAAAAAAGTTATACATATCAATTTTATGTGCACACTATTCCCAGCACATTTGATTCACAGAGTCTATAACAACAGATATCTTCTCCAGGCATGAAACTAAGAGCACTGTAGGTAGCAGAATGATTTCAGTCATTACTGAGAATGAAATCAACTGGACACTCACTTACCCATTTATTGGATATTTATAAATGTATAGCATCTTGCTGAGTATTGTCTGTCTACAAGGAAATATACTCTTCCTACCCTTAGGTAACTGCCTAAAATTAGCAGGGAGAGACAAGACTATCACATGAAAAGTTAAATAATAAAGTAAGATAAAAGAAAATCCACACGTTAATAAGGTAAGATAAAATTAAAAGAAAATCCACACGTTTATTATATGAATAAGTGACAAATCCATTTTTCAAACACTCACTGAGCGTCTACTATTTGTAAAATATTACTCTAAGTGTAGAATCAGTTACATACCCTTAGATTTCTGTCACTCCAAAAATAAGCAAAAAGATGGGATATTTTGGGAAGGAGAAAAGAATATGAACCACTAATTTATCTGAACTGAAGGACATTACTGGCTACAGGGACAGATCTCATGTTAAGGTACAATCATTCGGTAGCTCACATAACTGGAAATACATGCCCTATTCTTTAAATTGGCTTAGACAGCAGCATATGTAGCACTTTAATTAACTGTAGCAATTGACATACCTTAAAAGCAGAGATTTGAAATAATGTGCTGTAAGTAGCATTTGTAAGCTAACATTAATCCAAGTTTAACCTATATATAACAAAGTGTCCAATGCTGTATATCTAGATTGTAAGGAGAAGTTTGAGTATAACACAACTGTATTCAGAAATCCTGAAACAAAAATGCCTTATGAGCAAAGTTTTAATTAACCATGTGCAGAGAACAAGCATTGCTGCTGAGTATTATGTTTTGAATGCTACGACAGAAATGTACACATTAACATTATAAATAACCCTATTTTAAAGCAATCTAAACTATCATCATAAATACTATTAAAGAACATCTGGTCATTATTCTTGACCAAATAATATTTCTATGCTACTCTATTTTAATAATTTATAAATATAAAACTATATACTTTAATCATTCTTTAAAGAAAAGTTAAAATGGCCATTTGTACATATATATGTAAAATGTCATTAAAATTCATCTCTTACAAAGCTTAATTAAAACTATATTACCTAACAAACTTGACATCATAACTTATTTAAAAAATTTTTAGACTCAAATATTTTCATATGTTTATAAAATTTACATTTTTATATTGACCATCTTTTTAAATGAAACTAAAGCATTTCATAGCTTATATTATCCAATAAATCTATTTGTTAAAAATATTGGCAAAGCTTACAATTAAGTGAGGTTTTAAACTTTAGTATGTAGCTAGTATACACACATGATCTGAAGCAGGTGATCTTGTGCACTGAAGTTAAATAAATAATCTGGGTGTGGCTGCTGGGGATTCTGGTCTTGTTTTGTTTTGTTTAATTACTACCAAATAATCTACGTCAGTAAAATTGATCTTTACCTAATAAACCTTTGATTATAAATATTTTTTCTTATAATTAATCAAATTCCATTTTTCTAAAACAGCTGAATTACGTTCTATTTGAAGAGATACAAAAAGCAAACATTTAGAATAATGTTATCACATACATGCAAATACTTTAAGTTGGCAGACAGAACCTCAGAGTAAGAGTGAAAAAAATGAATGGAAGTGAGTAGTCTGCTACTAATTAGCAGTTTGCTACTAATGACCTTGGGCTAGTTACTAGATCACAATACCTTAGTTTCCTTATCTGTAAAATGGAGAAGAACTTTATGATTTCTAAGCCTCCTTCCAGTTTTAAATTGTTATGATTTTGATTATTTGAACTAAGAAATCCACATCTGCATTAGGAAACTAGGTTCTAAAGTTACAGAATAACATAATAGTGGGTTTTAACTTAAAGAAAACAACAAAAATATTACAATACTAATTTGAAATACATTAACTGTGAGAAAGCAATACTTTCAAGATAAAACGCAGGAGCAACAAACACATAACGCCTGTGCTCATTTAATGATGGTATGAACAATGAAGTCTATAGAACACGATATTCCATTTATGGGTACCACTTGTAGAAATATTTAATTTACCTGCAAAGTCAGAACTATCGACAAGTACCGAGAATTATGTTGAAATATTTTACATCTTACTTTTGCAACGGAGTTTTGTAATAGTCTATATAATTTACATGTAGAAACTAAAAGTATTCAAAATGAAGGATCACTAAAACTGCAACATAACAAAAGTGTGTATAAGGATAGAGCCTTATTTCTTTTAATAACATATTACCAGCCATATAATGCTTATATGAATTAACACTATTTTCTGTAAAACTGTGAAATTGTCTAAAGGTTTAATGTTCAAACGTGTCACCAATAAGCATCTAATAAAATACAACTGTAAATAAAGGCAAACAATTTACTTCTTATTATTAATCTGATACTGGTATTACTGGAATTCAATTTTCTTTTAAAGGTATGTTTTTTCAAAGAACATCCAACCACCTATACATTATTTAAAAAACAAAACAAAAGAAAAATTAAAAAAAAAATCTTTGTGCTAGAAATTGTTCCAAGACAACATTTTGACATTTTTAGCAACCTGACAAACCACTCTGTTTGCTTTCTTCTGCCAATACAAATCAAGCCAAGAAGGAGTTTCTTCATTTATTTCATTCAATGTCACAAGACTACACTATATCAGGGTAAAGGTCAATCATCAATAATGCATGTTGTTGCTACAGTTGAAATATAAATGTTCATCTGAGCCCTGTTTCAAAGACTGGCTCATTGAAACCTATTTAAAAAGACCTATAAAACTAGGAGGATGAGGGAAGACCAAGGAATATAAAATACCCTTTTCCCACCAAAGTTTGTTTGCCAACATCTAGCAAATTAAAGAAGGTACTTAGAAAACAAATAAACTTTAGGTTGGCATCACAAAGGGTGTTTTTTTCCTAGTAGCTTTAACAATCTTACGTTTTCAAAAATTTGCAGGAGCGCTACCCTGCAGGCATCTATGACAGCATCACGAGGTTTCAGATCTAGTGTGGGTGGTTGGATAAAGTTGGACACTGACCAGGTTTGTGTATGCTGAAAGTCATAGGCAGAAACACCATATTCGACAATTGGGTATGAGACTGCCAGTGCAGTCAGTTGGAAGATGTATGTATTGGCACTCCGTGTGGAACCAGTAGGCTTACTTAAAAGGTTACTGCAGTCTTGACTTTGGCAGCTGTCTTCTTTAAGTGATCATGAAGAGTTAAGAATGAGATCCAGAGTCACAGCTCTGAAGATCAGAAGGTGTGCATGTTTGAAGTACTGCCTGTGCTTTGTAACATTAGGTTCTCAGAAACAGGAAGCACAGAGTAGTCCTTTGGCTGGGCGGGCGTTGAAGGAGCTTACATAGTTGAGAAAGTGTCATATTTTAAAACACTCAGCTAATTTAACTCTCAACTTTCAGGGTGGCATTTAAGTTAAACCGCCAGCAGATGTAATTACATAAATGGATGAAGCAACTTTGTAATACTTACATATGAATATCATCAGGTTAAGAGCCCCAAGCACTTTTTCCACTACTTATGTCTGTCTTTTCAATGTACATTCTGAACCAACCCTCTGCCTTCAAAAGCAGTTTGTAATGACTACTCAGTCTCATAGAGTAAGTGCAGCAGCCTCAGGACTACTCTATGCTATCTGTTCTGGACTGGATTTATAAAGGAAGGTCAGTGCCTCAAACATGCATGACTTCTGGTCTTCATATGTGTGACTCTGGATCGCACTCAACTCTTCATGATCACTTAAAGAAGACAGCTGTCAGAGTCAAGCCATTTCCTCAGGACATATTCTTTTCACAGTGACCCCTCCCACTTTCCCCACTACCACTAAATATTTTTTTCTCATCAGAGCTAATATACGGCAAGACAGTATTAGTCATGAACAAATGAGTGGTGTTTCACAGATCTGTGTGCAGCACCTAATACGGGATCACAGCATATCTTCAACATTTGCAATCAGGTACTGAAATCTATTGGGTATAGGTTTTTGTTAGAGATCACTCTGTTGGTGGATCTTCAGAAACAGGTACAAAGAATCTGAATACAAAGTTAAGTAAAATAATTTCTTAGCAATAAAACAGAAAATAATTGTTTTTCTTAATTAAAGGAAGCCTTTTAAAAATAAGCATGATAAAGGTGAAAGGAAAAATATATAGTTAAACTGGGATTTCAACCTTCTAGATTCTAGAAATAGAGTGTTTTTTAAGTGTTCAGATCTTTTAAAAAACAAGTTAGATTTTTTTTACATATGCAAAGTCCATAACATGATTGTTACTCTGAATGATTAATAGACATGCAATATCCCTCCCCCACCTACACTTTAAAATTTAGTTTTTTAAATTGGGGGATTTTTATTTTTAAGAAGTAAATATCACAAACACATAGTAATTACGATAGCATTCCCCTAGTGGACAGAAGGTAGGTAATTTAATTAAGAGGAAATCTACAAATATCTGATATAATATTGTAATAGAAAAGTCCATGTAAACCCTAAAAAATATACTATTTCATCAGCTAGAGTATTTTAAGCAATGTCAGAAGAATACTACAGATTTATTCTATAATTATAAAAATATTCTTAGTATGTGAAAGAAAACAATTCTAAACTACTTAACGAGAGGCATTCTTGAAAAATCCTTTTTCCTAGCACTAAAACTAAACTGTCACTAAAAGAAAAGCAGAAAAGGTTCCCCCAAAGCCCTCAATCTAAAATACAATTAGTATTTTGAAATAAAGAAACCACCCCACTTCATCCCCAAAATCACAATCTTAAAGAGTTGCTACTTAAATATTAGCCAGTGCTCTGTGAACCATTTCATATTAAAATTGGATAGTTCTAAACATCACACATATAAAAAGTATTGTTTGACACAGTGGTATTTTGATGATAAATTGCAATCTATAGCTCAAATAATTCTACCCAGGGATTAACATTTCAGAGGCTGAGCCAGAGATTATGTGTGTGGATCTTGAATTTCATCATCTCCCTTTGGCACAATAGCTTATTCTTCCTTTTTTCATCTGTTCTCTCACGAAGGGTCAGGAAAGCTTAGCCTTGCTGTTGCATCCATTTCATCTCTACATTAACCAGATACCTTGCAGTCTTTAGTTCTTATGTGTTATTCCATTACAAATACTCTACTGCACTATACTATGGCTAATGAGGTTTGTACCAAATCAAAGGGTGCCATCAAGTGGTTATAATACTCTAAACAGCATTACACTAAATGACTATTCCAGATAGACTTTCTTCAATATACACAAACTGTGCCACTCCTCTGTGGAAGAACACATTAATAATGGGGGTAAGGAACGGGGAACTATCCATATTAATTTTTATTCTTTACTTTTATCCTTCAGAGATTGCTTTTCTGCATATTATGTTTATAAAGTACAATTTTAGAGCCACTAGATTAATATTTATGTCAGCAGATTATCAAATGTTATTTATTAGGCACAATCCAAGCATGGCAGCACCATTGGGAACTAAACAAATTTATCAATCCAAATTCATAACTAGATTGATAGGAGCTTGTTTCTGAAAATAAGCAATAATAGTGTACAGACTTAAAGACAGTGTCTTATCAGATCTGTCTCCTATTACTAACAAAAAATTACAAGACTATAAAATAGAGCCAGCATTATTTGATCTATTTCACGCAGCCACACATAAGGTCTAACAAGGAACCTAGCAATCGGTGTGAGAATGTATTTTCAGATATTTAGAAGATTTTAAACCATCTATTCAACAGGCTACAAGGGTCATTTAGAGTTTTGAAGACAGGAATCTAGAACTGCTCTTAGAAAACACACACAAGATAACACGTAATTTAAATGACCCACTCTGCAGAGCCAGCTTAACTGCTGCTGCTTTGAACCATCCTGCACCAGGGAAATCTCACACATAGGCTTAAAGCATCTTTATAACTATATACTTAATTCTGCTGCAGAAAAAGAAAATTATTCAAGTTCAAAGATTAAAGAAGATGTAGAAAACTAAATCATAAAAGCTAACTAGATCTTTAGAAGATTTAAGGAGCAGTATCAATAAGATAGCAAACTCCAGGCAAAACTAAAGATCCATATGATGGCATTCATTATTTTCTATATAGCTGTTGCAGACTGTCTACGAAAATATCTCTCATCCCACATTTTCTTCTAGATCCTTGCCACTCTCCCATCAAGTGTTGGAGTCTAATTTTCCTCCCCTTGAATCTGGGCAGGCTTGTGACAGACTTGTGGCTAAGAGCCTAGGGAAGTAATACTACGTAACTAGCCAGGCTGGGTCAGAAAAGGTAATGAAACTTCCACTTGGAGAGCTGGAACAGTCATTCCTGAAGTCGTCAGCTGCCACCAAAGCAGTCTGACTGCCCTGAAAGAAATCCAAACTAACCCACTCAGAGAGATGAAATATGGGAGGCCTTGAGACTACATGAAGTGAAAAAGCCCCTCTCCTGTGCTCCAGCCCTTCCCCCACTCATGTTCTAGCCTGCAAACACCTCAGACTATTGCATGAAAAACTCCAAACCAGAACTGCCGAGCTGAGCCATTCCCAAATTCCTGACCCACAGAATAACTTGGACAGTGACTACAATCTGATCTTTTCAACTGAATTACAAGTGGTAGAAAATGATTAAGTTCTGGAGGACAGACAGCTGACTTCAACCTGCACTGCTGCGTTGCTTATAGCAACACTTAGTTGGTTACATATGAGGGATGCAATAGGCACAACTAATGCCCAAGAAGCTGTGGAATACAGAATGGTAACAAAGAGAAGAGTCAGAAAAATGAGATCGCCACTTCTGACAGATGAGGAAAGGATGATGTGGTTTGGAAAGAAAGAAAAAAGTTTAATTCTTATGTTTTATTTTCGGCAAGGAGTCAAATATCGTGGAGAAGACTGATTTGATTTACAGGACCTTATAGCATAGAGGGAAAGTTTAAACATAGTTTAAGATAATCCACTTAAAAATACTAGAAACCAATGTAAGAAAAAGTAGATTATATCAGAAAGGAAAAAGAAAGGACAGAGCCTTGAGATATGTACTTTAATAAGAAAAAGACGACAAAAAACATTTACTTAAAAGAATCCGACTTGGAAAAAAATCATTGATATATCCAACTGCCTTTTGGATATACCTTTTTTCCCCACAATATGTCCTCACCAGTTCTTTCCCTGTGTTCCCTATATTGCTTAAGAACAACACAAGCACCCAAATATTCAAACTAGAAATCTGGAAATCATCCTAGACTCCCCGACCTCCCTCAACCCTCAGAACTAATCAGTCACTAAGAACTGATTCCACCACTTTCTAAATACCTCTTGAATCTCTCCCCCTCTTCTATGTCTGCACCTGCTTATGCCACTGTCCTAGTTCAGGACCGTGTCATCTACTACCTGGATGACTGAATTAACTGTCTATCTGATCTTCAGCCTTTTAGCTTCACACATCTCAATTCATTCTCTACAGCAATATTTTGTCAAATTATAGACTATGATCCATTAGTGGATCATGAAATCAATTTAATGAGTTGCAAAATCAATTTAGTGGCTTGCAACCAGCATGCTAAAACAGGATGAAACAAGAAATACTAGAGTGCATCCCGCAATACTAGTAAGAGTAAGATGTGTTTCATGAATCTTTTGTTTTAGATATATATAGGTGCTTATATGTGTGTACTGGATCATAATGTAAAATGTATTTCTTAGTGTCAGACACAGTCGAAAAAGTCTGAAAGCTAAAAACTGATCTTTCAAAATACAAGTCTGATCATTTTATCTATATGCTTAAAACTTTTCCACGGCTCCTTATAGCTTACTAGAATCGTGAATCAGAACCACGCAGGGCCTAGGCAAATCTGTATGTTTTACTAGACTCATAGATGATTCTAATGGGCAGCCAGGTTTGGGACCCATAGACCTCTAGGATAAAGTTCAAATTCTTTCATATAGCACACAAGGCCAGACACAATCCGGCCTTTGCTCATCTTGCTAGTTTCAACCCTTTGTGCTCTCCCCACCTTGGGAATGAAGCTGTAGCAATTTTATCTCTGTGCCTTTACCAAGGCCATTCCCTCTCTCTATACCCCAGACCCCATCCTTCTCACACAACCCTATCTGGTGGGTAAATTTCTGAAAGTCTTTCAAGTCATAGTTCCTATGCCACCTCCTCTTTAAAGCCTTCTCCATGCCTCTGATAGACTCCCTCACAACCACTCCCTTACATCCTCAATGGACCTTCCACCTGCCTCTTTTCTAGCATCATCACTGTAGTCCCATCATTTGCTCATAGATCTGCCTCCCTGACTACACTAAGAACTACTTGAGGACCAAAACTTCGTCTTATTTATATCCCTAGAGTCTAGGAAGTAAATGCATAACCAATTTTACAGTACCCAGTATAATGAAGTCCAAAAAAAAAATCATTCTGTGACCCAATTAAGTAGAACAATAATGGTCTCTTTTACAAAGAGTTTAATCCCTCTCTTCTTTTGTTGTTGTTGTTGTTTTAACTGAGATACAATTGACATATAACATTGTATTAATTTTAGGCATAGAATATGATGATTTGATATATGTATATATTGTGAAACGATTACCACAATAAGTTTAGTTAACATCCTCACCACACACAATTACAAATTTTTTTTCCTGTGATGGGAACTTTTAAGATCTGCTCTCTTAGCAATTTTCAAACATACAATACAGTATAACTGTAGTCACCATGCTGTACATGGTTTGAAAAGAAAAAAAAGCCAGCAGAAAAGTAATTTTGGGAAACATCTAGAGTAAAAGATGTAGGAAGGCATATATTCTTGATTGCTTTGGCTAAAGTGGTTTAATATGTATAAAGATAATGTAAATAAATCCTGTGATTTCTAGCTACCTAATTAAGAGTTTTATACCCATTTCATGTCATTTGACCACTTGTCTAAACTCTTCCTTAAGTTTAATGAGAAATTCTTCAAATTTATTTTACTAATTGATTTATTTCCAAATTGACTCTATTTTCAAAAGAATGAGTAATTTAGGTATTATAAAATCAAAGCCATTAATTCAGGACAAAAACATGAAACAAAAGGGAAAAGCAAGAAGAAAATTATATCAAGAAATTCTGGCAAAAGAAAGCTGCAATAGGGACCGGCCTGGTGGCGCAAGCGATTAAGTGCGCGTGCTCAGCCTCAGCGGCCCAGCGTTCCCCAGTTCCGATCCTGAGTGCGCACCCACGCACCGCTTGTCAAGCCATGCTGTGGCGGCATCCCATATAAAGTGGAGGAAGATGGGCATGGATGTTAGCCCAGGGCCAGTCTTCCTCAGCAAAAAGAGGAGGATTGGCAGATGTTAGCTCAGGGCCGATCTTCTTCACACACACACTAAAAAAAGAAAGCTGCAATAGGGTACTCTCCCTACCTCACACCCCTCTAACCCTCCTAAGGACAACTCTGTGCTTCTTAGCAGGCAGGGCTTATATTTAAGCTGACAGAGGGAGGAGGGGAGAGAGAGAGAATTGTTTTCCTATTAAGCCATTCAACAAACATATTTAACACATTCAACAAATACTTTTCCTTTCAGTATATTCTCAAATGTTCTGACCAGTCTAGTTTATTCTAATGATTTGATTGAAATAATTAACAAATGCTACAAGACAATACAGATTGCCAGAATCTTAAAGGTAAATAACTCCAGAAAAAAAGTTATTCAGGAAAATAATGAGAAATGCTTCTCCTCTGCTATAGCTACTAGCTACAAACTGTCTAAGGATATACTGTATATAACTAGCCCTTTTGTTTCAAGTTCACAAGGAGCAACTTGGAGAGATAATAAAATACAAATGTGTTCATTATTGTTGTCTATGGTCCTTATGATCTCAATAACATGGTAATGTAGTTAGGCCTCCTAAGATTTAGGAGACAAGGAGTTTCTATCCTATTTCTGCTACTATTACACAACCTAAGAAATGTCTTCTCTTTACCTTTGTTTCCCAGTAATGAAACATCAACGATTGTCAACCAAATTTCAAAGGCAAGATAGGAAGAGGAGTTACAGAGTATCTGTGTATTGCTCAGACTTTCTCCAAAATAATTTTTATTTAAAAACAAGTCTATCTTAAGGCAAAGAAGACTATTCTTCAAGCACTGAATTATTTTAAAGTACCATATTTATCAGAACACTGTTTTATCATGTCATTGAACATAAGGTTATTACAATAATGACACTCTATTTCATTAGTTTCTAGTTGTCACAATGCTGATAAAAATCAACTATTATACCTACTTTATGAAAGACCACAGAGACATAACTAGGCAAAAATGCCTCACTGAATTCACGATATAGAAAAATTAATGACTATATTATAAAGAAAATATAAAGACTATATTATAAAAAAAATTTTAGAGACAAATCAGGTATTAAAATGGAAAAAAATGGGTAGGATAATAGATTATTCACAGAGAGTTGTGAAAATCTTACTTATTTTCTGGAGAGCTTAAAGGTGTTAAAGTAGTAAGACAGTTTTGTATCCTCAAGCTGAGAACTTTCTATAGCAGATCTGAAGTGTGCAGGTAAATTATAATGTCAGCAATTCCATTTTAACAAGATATAATTCATGAAAATATTCTATTTGCTTTTCTTTCAGTACAAATGCACCTATATTCAATTACATAATGCAAAGTTCCAATTCTCTACACAGAAATAATTTAACTTAGATTTTCAAGAGTCTTGTTTGTTTATTTTTGTAATTCACTCATGATTGTCTTTGAGTAAAGAATTATGTAGGAGCCTTCAACACATTAACTGGTCTTTCAAGCTGGCTGGTGTGGCAGAAAATTAGAATGCCAAAAATCTATTTCATTATAAGAGTAAGAAAGTTTTATTCACATATTACTGAGAGAACAGAGAAGAGAGACAAGCGAAAGTGGCAAATCGAAAAATCTTAAAACAAATCCTTTTCTATTAAAAGTCTGGAGTATCATTAGAACCTTACTGTAAAACAATTACCCAGTCTCTGTTCTAATGCTTTTTGTCAGGGGAAAAAAGGGTCTCATGTAGATTCATAATATCTTGTATGTGCCAGTATCTTTTACTGCTGAATTGCTATGAATAAACATGTAAAAAATTGATCAAATACACTGCTGGCTTTAAATTTCTCTAGTGCAGTATTAGAGGTTTGTTTTGATACCTGACTGTCTTGTTTATCAGCTTCCTCCCTCCAGATGGCAAAAAATAAAATTGAAAGCCACTTTGGTTGTCTTTCTCTCTCACTCACTTTTCACTCAAATGTGAAAGACATTTGAAGGTAGCTAGCAGGAAGAAGAATAAACTAAATGGCTCTAGCAATTAGAAGACACACTACTGTGACTCAGTAATAACTACACAAACCATATGCCATCAAATTCATTCAGTATAAAATTAGTTCAGACTATTTTTTAGTTTATAGAAACTAGAACGCACAAGGCTGTGGTATTTTCCTTATGCCTAGAAGTCTCCTTTTAGTCAACTTAGGTACATCTACAAGGACATATAGTTGTTGGAGATACAGTAATCATCCACTAAAATACTTTCTATCGTATTATCAATTTTAAAAGGAAATGTCTATTACAATGCAAAAACATTATGCTACTGTTTACCTTCCTTTAATTTTAAGGTCTTTTTGATGAAATGTATACATTAATTTAAACCTCTAACAAATTTAAACTTTTAAATGTTACTCAAAAGTGTAACTTGGGGCTATATGCTAGTGCCTTCCATTTGCTGTCTACAAAAAGCACAGTAGATTAAAGAAAATAAGATAAAAGGGTGACTAATACCTAAAGTTATAAAGTAAGAAAATGGGTTATCCACATGAGTAGTGGTTTTGCTGCTTGTATCATGTCACTCACCTATTTTTCAAAAGTTGTAAAAACACCCAGTGGTCTTTAAAGTGTTCTGGGCAAGATTTCATTGAAAATCTGATTTAAAAAAAGGCGGGGGGGGGACCTACAGACACAAACTTTTACCTACATTTGAAAGAGACCTCAATCTTCTGAAGTCCATCCATGCAAGAACCCCTAAGAGTCCCAAGACTCGAGGTTAAGAGCCTTTGTTTGGTTTGATAGCAAGCTGGCTGTGGCATCTGTCACCAGTGCAGGCTACTGCCTGCCTGCTGAGGGAATGATGATTTCACAGATCCAAATGGTTGGGTAAGTGACTCCATACTTCAGTACACATCTGAATGAATCAATACACTTCAATACACATACTTTCAACACACTTTCTGAAACCTTTTGCTTTAGTCAAGGTTCTTTAAAGAACTAAACCTGTTCTTTAGTCAAGCATATTCAATTCCAAATCTAGTATTCAAGAGATTCCAATGATTTGGTCTGTTTTTAACCTAATCAATTAATTAAGTACTTTCCTTATTCCCTCAAGTTTTCCTTCCAAGTTTATTTTCCACTTATTTGTAAAATCTCTATCATTTATTATTAGCACGTATTGAATTCTTACTATATATCAAGCACTATGCTAGATGCTTTTTTTATGCCTTTAATACCTCTAATCCCAGCTATCATTTTGTAAGATATCTCTGTTCTATAGATGAGAAAACAGAGGTTCTGAATGGATAAATAAGTATAAAGGTCATATTTACACTGGTAGTAAGTATGATTCAAATCCAGGTCTAGCTGAGCCCAAAGCCTTGCTTTTCACACTATCCAATGCTCTCCAACTTTTCCTCTCAATTACCCTTAACAGTAAAGGAGTAGGACGCATACCTCTGAGCACCTTGGAGGTATAACCAGAGGCAGCTCAATCAAAACATGACATTTCTTTGAATTCATGTTTCATCTTTAAAATTCGTATTACTTTTGCCTCTTTTTCTGAAATGATTCCGTGGAGATTTCATTATAAAAATACCTTAAAGTACATATTAGAGAAGAAAATTTACAGAAAGATGGAAACTGCCACATACCTGTAGGGATAAACAAAGGCATGCTTGAAAAGCTGCTCCTAAAACATTCTTGATAATTTCAGTTCGTATTAACTCATCTACCTCTAATTTCTATTATACTTTTCAGCTATCATTATACATTTAGCATAACATATTACTTTATTCTTGTTTCATGTGTGCATCTCTCAAACCAGATTTTAGTATCTGAGTAGAGATGTTTGTCTGTATCCCCCATAGTAATTATTTAGTACAGCTAGGCTCCAAACTCAGTGCCTAGGACAATAAATGTCTGATGAATAAATGGTAAGACGCATGGGCTTCAGAGTCTGAAGACATGAGTTTGAGACCAGGCTAAGATGTTTTCTCTGTGTTCCTGGGCTAGTCACTTAACTTCACTGAGTCAAAGAAATTATAATAATGTCCACGTTAGAGAGGTTTCTTAATGATTAAGTGAGGTATTTTATTTGAAAACATTTTGTATTCTTTAACAAAACTTATCAAATGTTATTTATGATTTATGAAGTTACTATTAATCAGTTGATATAGTTTAATTTTAAGAGGCAGGTGAAGCAAGATCTTAAAGTTAATATATCACATTGGCCTAATTAAGTAATTTTAGAAAGAAAAGTAAACTGTAATAAATTCCAGTAAAGTATACTATCTGTGTAATTGATCTAAGTATGAGGGCACAAAATTATTTTCATAATGGAATACATCTCATAACGTATAAAGTCCTGCTCTATATACTCATCCACCCCCCCATTTTCCAAATCTTTAATTTGCAAAAAAATACATAAGCAGGTGACCCCAATGTTCTAAAAGCCACCTCCCTTCTGCATCAGAATTCTAATTCAGTAGGTCCAAGTTGGGGCCCGGGTGTCTGCACTGTTAAAAAGGGATGTGGATAATTTTAGGTCACTGAACACTGACTTAAAACTAACAACATCAGTAGTTCTTTCCTTTACTACTATTATCCACCATGTGAACCATGTAAATATGTAGATACACAGCAACTATATAGTGAATTTTAAAATTTCTTAATAATCATATGATTCAAGAAAATGGTTGTAAATTACTATAACCCTAGAAAAATCAACCACCCCTTTTAAAACAAAATATTCAAGGAAGTAATCTACTAAACTATATGCTGTTCCACAAAGGAGCCACAATTTCTCTCACCTCTGCTCAAGCTAATCTAGCCACCAGAAGCACTCTCCAAATTCCCTGCAGCTGACTATCAGAAGTACTCAATCTTTTATCTGAAATCTCTTATTTGGATTTTAGAAAGGAAATACAGTGACCGCGCCTGTATTACAGTGCCTAGATTACAGCACATTCCCAACAAGGTCTGAGGTAGCACCCCATAATCAAACATATTAATATTTCTGTAGCAAAATGAATAAACATTCACCTTAAGTAGACTAAATACTACAAATGGGCTCGCTTCAGGTCAGGACTGGTTTTGCCAGCAAATGAGTTTGAACCAAATGTCCAAAAAACAAACATTTTTAAAAGTCTTTAGGTAGTACAAATTTTGAATTTTGAGGTTACAGATAAAGGACTGTAAAAACTTTGTCTTTTAGGTTTCAACTTGTATATTACTTTCACTAGAAAGCTTCACCTTATGCACCAAGACTGGGTTAGGTACTCTTTATATGTGCACATTTAACACCCTATACTTACTCCTATCTTAGTGGTTGCCTGTATATCTCCCCCCAGATTGTAGAATACCTGGCATCAGGAACCACATCTTTTTCACTATTATGCTCTCAATAACTAGCAAATGTCTGCCACATGGTATCCATTTAACACATAGTAAATGAATAAGCAATTATATATGACTTTAATCTAGTGAAGTTTTATAATATTGCTCTTGTTTATCTGTAAGGTGTGATTAACATCAATAAAGATGAACCTCTACATAATAAACTGGGACAAAAATCAGAAAATCTTACAAAAAAACTACCTAATAGTATACACATTGTAAGAGTATGAAAATAGTGCTTTGTTGCTGCAAAGTAAAACTCTACCTTAAATTTGATAGCTAGCACATTTTACAAAGTAAACTACTACATGAAATAAATTATCTAACATGCAGTAGTTTACTTACTATTTTAACACAGGGTTTCTTTCATTACACATAGATACATACTGCACAGTTGGACTTTAGATATTAATCCATGTGAGGTTTCTTCCTGTGTCAGGAATTTTAGAGTGTAGGATCTGTTGATGGAACTTGCTTTCTTCTAATTAGTATACTCTAATAAAATCGACAAATAACCAAAATGACAGACATTAGGCAAGATGAAAATGGAAAACTAAATAAGCAAATAGTAGGTAGTTACACAAGAATCTTAAGATTTTGAGGATTCTGACAGGCTCAAAGCATGTATGATCATTCTTAGGCATACCTTTCTTTTTTTTAAGTGCAACAGAAGTTTCTCCATTATTTTCTTTAAAGCCAAAGGGTCACTTGAGAATAAAGGAGATGAAATTTTCCTCCAGAAACACAATCTGAAAGATTTCTGAACTAGAACATACTACATATTTAACATAAAAAAAACTAAGGAGGAAAAAAATGTATATACATGGACTTTCTCTGAAATTTAACCAAATGAGGCTGCGCTGGCTGGCAAAGTTTCATCTAACTACTAGCCATATCTAGAATACCCTACCTAATATAAACAGACAGCCAGTCATCTTTCACATAATCATATATAACAGAAAGTTGACAGGATAATTAAAATACTAGGGAAGCCTGTCTGAACTATGAGCTTCCTATTCTAAATGCAGGAGTTTAATTCTGAGGGGGTTGGGACGAAGGCTTGTTGCTTCTAATATTAAGCTAAATTTCTTCTATGTGGAAACATGAACAAATAATATCACTTTTCAAGAAACAGAATAGCTAATTTTGAACCTTAGGCCTATCAGGTCAGAAAGATCATTTAAAAGGAAGTTAAGTTTACAAGAAAAAAAAAAATTCCTTTGTAGGTAGATCACCTTTTCTGACATGCCAGTATCTTTTACCAAGTTTGTAAACTGATGGTGTTCAAAAGTGGCCTTCATTATTTACAGATGGTGTAATCTCATTACCTGAGATTAACTTTAATCTGGTTAAAACAAAAAAAACAAAGAAAGTAGAAGAATTGATAAAATAAGTATGGCAAAATACTAAAGATTGTTGAAGCTGGGAGATGGGTATATAGAAGTTTATTTTATCCCCTCTACTTTTGTGTATGTTTGAAATAATCTTAAAAATTGGAGAGTTTAAAAAATTGGGTCTTGATTAGATTTATCCAAACTGCTATATCTGTATGAAGGAAAAGATTAATAGAGGTCCTCTATAGTATACTGCTTTCAAATTTCTGAATTATTTAGAAATCCAAAAGGGTCTAAGACTCGGGTTGTAAGAAAAGAACAGGTTTAAGAAGTTTATACCAAAAGAATGGCCTAAAAGAGACCTAATAATACAGGGCTCTTCCATTTATCATTCCTCAAATGTAAACTGGTCAGTGCTGTGTACTCAACTCTCTGAGCAACTAATCACTACAGCTAAGCACATGAATTTTCCTGCCATCTAGTAAGAGTGAGAGAATTCCACTCCCTCACTTCCTTCTTGACCAACTGCAGGGAACAGGCTGGGGAAAGAACTGCCTTCCTAAATACGAAGTTAAATGAACTATAGGGGAAAAACATTTAGCACATATATAGTATACAATACTAACAAATACAGATATACGAGCACTATTGACTAAACTACTGTTTAGTCATTGGGTTAAGGGAGGAACAAAAAGTGGAGTATGTTCCTAGTGGAAGTTTGAACCTCCTTTCCACCCACTCATCGTCACTTTCACATACAAGGAATGTCAACAGGAATTGATCAGGTTCAACAAAGTTAACTGGATCACATTTCTAGGGGGTAGAACATTAATAGGTGGGCTATAAATAGGACTATATTAGGGCACATGTTGTCCTACCCTAAAAAAAGCTGGGCCTTCTCTGATTGGTACTTAAATTATAAATTGTTGTATTGGTTACATGGGGGAAAAGGATGCTTCTAATTTTTTTTGATGTGAGTTGTGGTGTTCTTACATGTACTATTCACCCTTTGGAACTTTGGAAAAGTGGTATTTATGAGAGGCTTGGGGCTGAAAAGATAATTCTAGTTTGAAGTTACTGAAGAAGCTACACCAGTTTAAAGAAGTACAAGCTATATTTCCTCAAAAAAATGTCCAGTCTTTAACAGGCCCTCAGAGTGAGATCCGTTGGCTGAGATGACACAAAGAAAAATAATTAGAGGAGAGAAGAAGCATTTATATATATTTTTTCCTCTGAAAGAAAAAGTAGAGGTAATTTATCAGAATACAACTTTGTGAGATCAAGACTGACTTGATTTCAGAGGACAATTCAAACCTAAATTTAATAAGGCCAGAAACATTGTGATTTTATATTGTTTGCATTGTGTTGTTTGAGCTACTACATCATCTCTATTCTTGGTATAATCTTGTCAGGTGAGTTTGGTTGGGCAAGCAATCTTGTTCAACATAATCCAATAAAAGAAACAGCACAGAGGAGGATTTATAATACTGCCTTGGAATTAACATAATCAATACCCCATCCTACACATTTAAAGGGCCTCTGGAGGTAACTCAAATAAATGACAATAAAAAAGGCACTGAGGAGCCAAACTGCCCATCTCACTTGTCACAGGAAGAAACAGTGGGAAATACTGGATTGGTGGCCCCAAGAAAACACATTTTGATACCCCACTGATAGTCTCTAAGGAGGACACAGCACCTCAAGTTGATCACATGCCTATTATTAAATTTATTGGGTTAATGGTTCAAAAAAAATAGAGGTCTATTGATCTTTAGTGAGGAGCTCACGTTTTGTTTTGGTTGGTTTGGGGTCTTGTTGCTCTTTCTCTCAATTATTTCATCAAGAATGGATACTACTGTAAACTCACCATTGTCTTTCTTACTGATTTTTCTTTCTTCTGCTTAGAATGTCTTTTTTGTGTAAGTCTGTTTTTTCTTAAAAACTAAGCCACTTCCTCCAGGAAGTCTTCCCTGACTCTGCCCTCCTTTACAGTCCTCTAAGGATATCTTTTTTCGTGCATTTCTTTCTTTACTTATATGACACCCTCACTAGTTTATAAATTTTAGGAGGACAGGCTACCTTATGCTATCAAATATAAGTCTCCATTGGCTTTTAAATGATATACCATTATTTTACATAACACTAAGAAAGAAAAAAACACTACCAGTTATAATTGTGGGACACCAAAAATGTAAGATGATCCCAATTTCAGAGAAGTTAAAACGTGGGGGAAAAAATATGCATCTCAGAATCAATGAAATTCTTCATGTTTTAATTGACTTTGTATTTTCAATAGTAACAAAATGTCTAGGCATATAGAAAATACACATTAAATGTTTACAGAATGATTAAATGAATGAATTCAACCAAGATTTGTGCTTTTCATCAACACACATTTTTGGATTCATTCAAAAACCCAAAGAACAAAAATTTTTAGATTTTTTGAAACTAAGACCTATGGATATAATTTACAAATATACTGCTTCTGATTTTAGTTAGATAACCTAAAGCACCAGAAAGGAAAAAAATTTTGTTTTCTAAATATAACTGTTATGACTTCACATAAAAAAAAACAACACACTGTCAATTGCCTGGGTGAACAAACATTATTACACATTAAAGTAGATAAAAAAAAGAAACAGGTTGCTTTGTGGTATCTATTCTTGATAATCTACACTACTAATAAGAAAATGTACTGTAAATAATAAAGGATAATTTAAAACTCATTTATATTTGTTTTTGAAGTATATTCATATATTCATATTGTGACTAGATAAACACAAACATAGACTATCAGGCCCAGAGGTAGATATTAGTAAATTACCAGCACTTGATTAACTTCAGAAAACAAACTGGTTCTTAATCTTGGATTAAATTTATAAGGAGTAGATGCCCTAAGTCAGAAGCTAAAAACTTTAGAAAGATGAAAATATTTTCAAGTTTAATCCAAGTGAGCTGTTTACAAGTTGCCTTGTCATTCCTTTGAGATAATGGTGAAGTCTAGAAATTGAGAGGCATAAGTGATATAAAGGAGTAGAAAAACTAAAATCTTACGACAATAAATTTAGAAATCTAGCTTCCTTTCCTTTATATTTTTCTATGCCCTCTAGAAAGAATATCATTAAAAAAGCTACCCCTTACTGAGCTAGATGCTTTACATATATTATTTCTAATCTTCAATCACCTATGGAATAGATATTAATACCATCATTTTATACCTGAGTACACTGAGGCCATAAAAGATTAAATAACTTGTCCAAGGTCACAAAGCTAGCAGTGGTAAAATCACCTCTAAGTTTTGACTTATGTGTAAGTAGCTTTTCGGTCCAAAGAAGAAAGCTCACAAAAAATTGGGAAATCTTCTCTGTGACCAGAAACAAAAGAACCAATGAAAAGAAGACAGTATTATCTCAATTTACACAAAGAGGTAGGAAGGTTGCTTTGAGAAAAAATATTCAGAATTCTGGTGACTGATAAATTCTGGAATTCCATTTTGTAACGTCCAGCAGCAGTCAAGTAATTAATCCTAATACTTTTAGACTGAATATGTACAATAATTAAAGATTACTTTTACTAATCTAATGCATCTATATCTCACAGGTTTATCACTAAAAGCACATGAAAAACTTCTGTATGATTCTACAATTTCAAATTATGTTTTTCCATCTTTGTCACTAAGGGAGGTAGTTATTGCATAGGAGTTAAGGGCAAAGGCCATGGAGAAAGACAAGATGGATAAAATCCTGACTTCTTAGCTATATAACCTTGCACAAGTTACTTAACCTCTCTAAACCTCACTTTGTTTGTAAAATAAGGTTATTAATATCTGACTCACCAGTTATTGTAATGAGTAAATGAGATAATGTGTATATAGCATTCCACATAGCCCCTGGTGTATACTAAGTGCCCAATAAATTTATTTGAGTAATATATTTTGGAGACTTCTCTGTTTTACCAAGATATGTTATATCAAACAAAAAACTTGAAACATTTTTATTGACTCTGGGATTGCAACACAAAGTACAAAGACAACAAAGGTATTAAAATTCCATTCAAAGAGCAAGCCTTTTCAGGGTCAGAACAATTTACCAACAGACTTTCAAACAAAACCCAGATTTTACAAGAGAAAAAGACAGACTTGAGTCCTTTGAAATTCACTAGCTCTTCTGTATGTAATGGGGAAGCACATTTAAAATGTAAGGCAGAGTACAACATTGTAACATGTCACTGCTAGGGAACAGAACTTTCTCCAGACTAGAGTCAATTTCATCATTCACCACTGAGGGGAGCTGCAACCTAGGAAAAGGTTTATCTAGAGTCTTTTAAGGTTCTTTTAAAATTTTCTCACAACTTAAACAATATTCGTTTAATAAACTCATTAAAATATCTTTTAAATTAATTTGACAAGTATGCCTGAATTCTCTTTTGGAGACCTTATAAGGAATAAGAAGGTTCATTATATCCACGTAACAATAAAGATAGGGGGATCCCTATCCCCCTTCCCTGCTTTTACTCCTTAGCACTTATTTAACATACTATATATTTATCATATATTTAACACACATTATATATTTCTATTATCTAACATAATATATATTTCCCACACAATTTTTATATCACACATGCACGCGTACACACACAAACGTAAGCTCCACAAGAAAGAGATTTTTTTATGTTTTATACACCACTTTATTTCCAGTACCTAGAACAGTGCTCAGCACAAAAACATACTCAGTGAATTAACTGCTGCTAAATGAATGAATGAATACTGGTTCATTTATTTGAAAGGTTAAAAATACATTATTAGATGATGTCAAGTAAAGCGAACTGCTACAACCTAAAAAATGTAATGTCTACTTATATCAAACTTGGTTTAAAAGAAAATATTTAAGAACAGTTCTTTAATCCCACAGAGGAGTATATAGACAGAGCTCATGAGAATGGCTTGTTTAATATATGTCTATAGTAGAATCCTTCTTATGCGATCTGAATGGCAAAGGGTGTTGGTCAATTAAAGGGGAGAATCATGAATATTAATACACATTTTTATTTTGTTCAATACATATTAATATGTTCATTCACCAGTTTTTATGGTCTCTTGAGTATAACTTTGTTGATTGTTGATGTTCTCCTATAATCAACACTCATAATGTATCAGTGCATTTCAATTTCTTTTAAATGAAATGAATACCTAAGGACAACAGAGAAGCAATCTGAATGTAAAATTCTTCCAGATTTTTATAAAATTTTCCCAGTTTTTTAGTTTTATTTCCACACCAGATTTGACAGCACTTTCTAACAACTCACTTTTATCAACCCTTTCTAAAAGCATTTAACAGTTTTCATGAAGTAATTCTTCAAACTAATATTTCATTGGCCTATGAAATATCTAATTAAATTATACAATTACAATAACAGGTCAATAGCATTACAAGAAGTCTTGTAAGGGGTCAAACGCAACTTACAACTCACTTGTGAGAGCAGAAGTGTGTAGGAGTGTGTCAGAGAGTAGCCTACTAACCATGTTGTCACATGTGGGCTTTAAAACCAGGATGTTTTACAGACAAAATGGAAAGTATGAGGTAATCTATGTAAATTAAGTAGAGGGTGATCAGAAGAGTTTCTACTGCAATGGCATATGGATCCTTCACATACAATCTCAGTGCCACTAGCGTCTACTTTTTGAATTTTTCTTCAATATAGCTGATGGATGCTAACGTAATTCCTCTTTTAAAAAGAATAATCCTTACAGGATATTGAGTTAAACTATAACCATTCATTCACTCACTCCTTCAGCAAATATGCATTGAGTACCTACTACACAAAGGGACTATGTTAAAAAAATCGTGGTGGATAAATGCAACAGAACTTTTCCCCTGTTAAATTTACTTATCCAAGCAGGGGTCCTGTTAGCATCTCAGAAAATTTACCTAGATTTTTCCAGAGCAGGTAAAAAGAGTAAACACACCTGCATAGGTAAAGAAAAAAACTATTCTCAAAATTCATTTATTCTTCTGAATAGGAAGCTTGCAATAGTACTCATAATCCATTCCAGAAATAAAAGTATACAGAAAACATATATGCTGATATTGATTTTTTAAAGAAAGATATAAATTAAGGAGTTATTGATTCCAAAATGTTACACTAGATAATTCTTTTAAATATTTCATTCTCCATGAACTTGAAAATCAAAAATTCGATCTACAAAAGGATAATTTTCAAAAATTTTGTTTATAAAAATATTCCTACCAACTAAAAGTCATGGACCTAGAAAAGCCCTCTGAGATCATTTAGTAGAAACTCTTCATTTCATAGATGAACAAACTGAGTCCTAGAAAATAATCTACTCAAGGTCACCAGCTTTGAAGACACACCATCAGGATTTATACTCAATTCTAACCCAATCCAAAGTTCTTGTCTTCTCTATACTATGACATGGTAGGAAGAAAAAAGCATTTTTTTCAACAAGAATATGAGGAGGCAGAGGGGAGGTAGAAAATCTTCCAGCTATTAAATAGCATAATGATGGCTGAGAATCTCCACAAATGCAGTGTTCTCTCCATAATTCAAAGTAAGGTCTTCAAAATCATCTGATGACATAGCAAAATTTAATCTCCAGTAATAGCTCAATTAAAATATTGGATTTATAAAGTGTTATAAATAATATGAATAATAGTTAAAAGCCATCTATATTATTTTTATTGGATTTCTGTAATCTAATTTATTAACAAACATTTGGAGAGAAGGAATGCTAATTATTTTATTTTCCATTTTCCTCCTATGGCCACTCCCTTACCTGACAGTCAGATTTCCAGCAACTTCAATCATTTGAGTAATAAAAGGCAAATGAGCAAAATAAGCTTCTGAGCTTAAATAAATATATTCTTCATAAAAAAGATATAAACATACTCTTCGACTTGAGAAATACATACTCCACTATGGAAATGATAATCCAAAATACACCTCTTTATCTCATGATCCATTTAAATCTCACTATTTTAAATTTCAATATTTCTCTATTGACCTTTAAAATACCTTTATAAAATATATAACACAGAATTTAAGAAAAAAAATTTTCCTAAAATCCTATAGATTTGAATGCCTTTTGCATTCAAACCTAATCTATATCATGTAGCTTTATTTTTTTCATTTGCACCTTTCAGTAGGTTTGTTAGTTTATTACTTGTTCTTCAGAAATTTGGAACTGGTATGCCTCTATCCTAAGATTAATTGTGTAATAATAATACCTTTCTAAACAAATGTAAAGTTAGTTTTTACATAATTTTACCATTATTTACAACCCAAATTTAACTGGTTAATTCTTTAATACATCAAGTTAATAAAGAGACTTCAGACATATAATAGAGCCATGAGTACTGAAAACCAAAAGACCATCCATTGGGGAGAAGCTCTTGACATGAGAATGAAAGCTAGATTTTGAGGCTGTAACCAATTTCAAGAAGTCTAACTTTGCTTTTAAAACTTCAATGGCTACTCTAAGTCCAATATTCAAATCTGTCACTATAGAAAAGCCAGACTTGTTAACATATGTGAACTTTTAACACAGTAACATTGCTTGATATCCAGCCATCAGAACTCCCCCTACTGTGTTTAGACCTGATCTCCCTCCCGAGCTTCCCAGATCTTCAGGTCTAAAAATGGCCCAGCCACTGTGGGAAAGGTGAAAGATTCCTTTTATCATTGAGAAACGAAACAAAGTCAGGCATAGAAAGGAAGAATATGCTGCAAAGCATGTTACAAATCTGTTATAAATATATTTTAGAACTTTAATGATGATCATGATAATGATGACGATGACAATGATAAAAGCTAATAGTCACTGAAATTATTTAATACCAGCCTTATAAATTTATGGCTGAGAAGTTAAGAAACTTAAGTACGATCACAGAGCTTGTTAAGTGGAAGACTCTTGAACCCACACTCTTAACCACTATATTTTCTTTGCCTGTCTTTCCTAATCCCCGTTCAGTAAACATCTACTGAACACCTACTATCTGCCTGCTAGTCACGTGGGATTCCACAGTATGCAAATTAATTGAAGATGATGATTAAAGCACCAATCTAGAATCCCTCAACCCAAAGAGTTAAACATATACTTTTTTTTAAAGATTTCAAAGGTTGTTCGTGATTTCATTCAACAAGTGTTTAAATGAGCATTTGTATGTGAGAAGCACCATGCTAAATGCCGAACAGATAAAAACAAGAATAAGACATAGTCTTTCCCTCAAGCTCCAAACAGAATACAAAGAGTACACATATATACATAAGTCAGTATTGAAGAGTATTTTTACTTTTATAGTTTTAACAAAAATACTTCCTACGAATAATTCTGCTATTGGCTATCATTTCATTAAAAAAATTCTAAAAGCTACAAATCACTATTTAATTTTCATAAGGCAACATTCCTCCTATCACCAAAATGCTATTGTACCTTAGTAATGTATATAGTCAAAAATGTGAAAGGTGATGGAATTTGCAATTAGCTTACATTTTCTATGACAAATGTCCACTCTTTATCTTCAAATTCCTCTGCATGAGGATCCTGTAACAAAAGCAAAATATAAAGTTGAAATATATTTCTTTAATCCAATCAATCCAATTAAGAAAATAAACAGCCTTGCTTTTAGCTTTTACCAATTTTTAAAAAGGGAGAGGCAGAATGGCCTACTCTTATGAAACTTCCATAATTTCTCTATGTTTAAATCATTATTTTATATTAAGAAATTCTCTATTTTACTTATGTTGATGCATATCATTATCTTCCACCATTGCATCTATCAAGACGAAAAGAAACTGGATCAGAGACTGATAACTTAGTGAGTGAACTATTAAGAAGTACTTTAAGGGGGCCAGCCGGGTGGCGAAAGAGGTTAAGTGTGCACGCTCCGCTGTGGCGGCCCGGGGTTCGCCGGTTCGGATCCCGGGCGCGCACCAATGCACTGCTTGGCAAGCCATGCTGTGGTGGCGTCCCATATAAAGTGGGGGAAGATGGGCATGGATCTTAGCCCAGGGCCAGTCTTCCTCAGCAAAAAAAGAGGAGGACTGGCAGATGTTAGCACAGGGCTGATCTCCTCACAAAAAAAAAAAAAAAAAGAAGTACTTTAAGATATTAAATGCTCATATAAAGCCCTGTCCTCGTTTTTAGACCTGTAAGTATTTTAAACTGAAAGTACCACTTGAGGTAAGGTTTTGTTCAGTGAAGAGGTTATGTAAACGTCTGGAATTTCAAAGCACTACAAAGGATTTCATAATCTACACAAAAACGATAAATTGGCATGGGCTGTTGATACCCCCATCCCCCCGCCCCCCCCCCCAATTACCCTGGAAATGCCTCAGAAACCAGAGAAAGGGTAATGGATCCTACAACCAAATGCAAATTTTTTTTTAATGAGGCACACTTTTTTAAGTATTTACTTGACAAATATCTACTGTGTACTTATTATATAAAGGACTGTAGAGGTGTTATATAGATTCAAACACAGTTGTCATTGCTTTCAAAGGTGAACACAACAACTAATGTAAATAAATATGTGATGATTGAAATACATGGTTTTATCAGATTAGAAAACAACACATCTTACAGGAATGAACAGGAAAAGCTTTGAGAGAGAGAAAGCATCTGGGCTAGGTGGGATCATACAGGATTTGCACAGATACTAGAATAATTAAAGGCAACAGAGTATAAGACATAAAAAGGAAAGTAGCAGGGTCGCATCATACGTGCATTTAACTTATTAAAGTCCAACTCAATGTGTTAGAGGCAGGGGAGGGATGAAGGTACTGAGAGTGAGCAAATATCTAAATAGTGCAGGCTTTTGGCTCAACATACCACTCCAAAGTGAGTGCACATAGATGGGGAACAAGCTCTGTTACTCCCCTACTGAGTCTCAGGTCCCACATGCTTCTCAGAGGGAAGCATCTTATTCATGATTGATTCCACTTTAGTCTATTATTAATCTTCTGTTTCTATTGCCACAGGTATCATGGGTCTTTATCACTTTGTGCCTAGGCTATTTCAAGATAAAAGTGACTGCAGCATTCTCTCAATCTCTCTGCCATCCAATCAATCCTGTACACAGATTAATTCTCCCAAATCATAGTTCTGACCATGTTAGTCCGAACTCAGATTTCTTTAATGACCCCAACAACCTATGGGATAAATACCTAACTTTATTTCTGTTTACTTTTTTACTTAAATAGCGTGGTGGCTCACTGATTCTGAGCTGTACTGAGGCAACTATTTCTATGAGTAAATTCATACAGATGGGATAAAAACCTGCCAAAAAAGGAGTTTCTTTGGTGGTGATGGGCAGGGTGAGGTAGGAAAGGCTAGAAGGGAAAAAGAGGTCAAGATTCTACTCGATTTGTTTCTCCAGCCCGGCCCTGCCCATGAACTAGGTTAATGAAGAGAAAACATTGTAAATAAGGGTTGAAGGAGCTTTTCCATGAGGGATTTAGAGCACAAACAGTTCTACTTTAGAGACCAAGTAATAGAGCGTGACACAATGCTTAGAAAAGAGACATCTTACCACCCTTCCTGCCTGCTTTCCCCCTCCGTCATTTTGTTGAGGAATGCAGCATAGCTCCAGCACAGCTAGTACAATAAATAACAACAATACGAAATATTTACTGAACACACACTCTGCCCCAGTTGTTGTGCAAAGTGTTTTAATCATCACAGCAACTTATGAAATAGGTACTATTTTTATTCCCATCTAACAGAACAGAAAACTGAGACCTAAAAGATGTAACTTCCCACAGTGAACAAGTACTAAGTGTTAAAACTATGTTGCAGTTCCAGGTCTGTCTGACTTTTAGCCATGTTGTTGGTTCAGTTTTACCACTGTGCCCCCAGGAAAAGTACCTGGCACACAGTAGGCTCTTAAGAATATTTGATTAATGAATTAATGAACATATATCTTATAAATTAACAAATATTGAACAGTGCCTTATATATGACATATATTAATTCTCAAAGTTAGGGAAACATTTTTTAAAAACACAGATGACGTATTACCCCAAAAGAATAATTTCAATGGGACCAAGGGACATATCTGATAGGGCCAAGTCATTAAAAAGATGTAAAGGAGCCACAATAATGCTCAGTTTCAAACCACTTTCAAATGGCATATCTACACAATTAACGATTTATATTATTGACTAGACAAAAACATTTGCAATGAAAATTGCTTCTAGCTTGAATCAATTAAGTCTTCTTTGTATCCTACTCTCCATCCTCTAGTGTCTCTTTTCTTACCACTGCATTGAAGAGAAAAATTGAAAATGGCTTAAAGAGCCATTTTCCTTCTCAAAACCTTAAAAGCCTTTTTTTTTTCTATTTACTAGAAATGGCTATTTTCAATCTAATTCAAACTTCCAAAAGAAGCACTCAGGCTAAAGAAATTAATTTCTCGTTAAATCATGGAAAAATGAAACATACTGATAACTTTTTAAAAAAACACTTTGTCTAAGAGCACACCTCTGTGAACATGACACTTACGACAGAAAGGGTTCAGAGCAGTCTTTACCTACTTGCAAAGTTCAACATTAAGTGAATTGTGAGACTTAAAGTAAAAGAAAGGGGAAACTATGAAAAAATTTTCCACTTGAATATTTTAAATGCTGTTCAAAAATAAGATCCAAAAATTACCAAGAAAGATAAAAAGTTGTTTTGTTTGTTTTACTTTTCTGCTTTTCTATTAGAATTCCGGGGGAATGAGGAAGTCAGAAAGAAAAAAGTGTCAGCTGAAAAATATTCTTTAAATATTTAAAATGGTCACAAGCTTGACTCAATAGCACAATTGAACAGAAATATTTAATATAGCAAACTGGGGAGGAAGGGATATTTGAGGGTTTTTTTCCTACAGACTAACACTCAAAAACATAAAAGTTGAGTGATAAGGATATGCTGAACATTTCCATCAGTACTTGAAAACTACACTTATCTCCTAATCCTCCAAGTAACACATTTCAACAGCCACTTTCAACTCAGAATCACTCAGTTAGTGCATATCCTTTCCCCAAACACTTGGCTGACAGCTATTTATCAGCTCTAGTCTAACCTCTTGTTCTCTATCATCATTTTTTTTAAGTTATATAACTATGTCCATTCATTTGCTTTATCAATATAAACAGACTAAATCAAAACACTCAAGAGATTACTTAAAAGTCTTCCTCAAGCATGTCAGAGATCTTGCTGTTGTAATCTATATTTACAGCTGTTTTTATTACAGAATAGGCAGTACAATGTAGACAGGGCTAAATCACAGTGTGACTGGCCAAGTTACCTTCTTCTTTAGTCTCAGTTTCCTTATCAGAACAATGGAAATAATTACAGAACCTTAGGGTTGCTGTGAGAATTAAATGAAATACTCCAAAGGTCTTGCTGTTAACTACCAAGCTTACTGTATCATTCCAATAGAAGAAACATGGATAAGGGGACTTTAAGGACAGCCGGCTGAAGGGCAATAGGATGGTTCTGATCCTTCCTGGAAAAAAGGAAGAGCAGCTACTGTTTCATCCCTTATTTCTCCCTGGGCAAATCAAGTATGGTATACAGGTGACAAGCATAATCAAGTAATGTTATAATGTTGATAATAATAATATCAAAACTATAAAATATACATACATAAAGTGTTAAGAATCTTTCGTAAAATAGAGTATCTATGAAACACAGAACATTTAAAAGTAGTATTCCATTCATGGGTTAATACATTAATGCTCATCATATTGTTTTGTTCTGTTGATCTTTGCAGTAGTTCCTGAATAAATGAATTAATATATTGGACTACAAAATCAAAAGCACTTTTTTACACAGCGATTTCACACTCTAAGCCATATAACTGTGTTCTACTTAAACTGCATATCCTAAAATATTAAGCAGATTTTCACAAACTTTATGTTACTAAATTATGCTTAATAATGTCTTTCTTCCTTCTGTCCTTCTGCAAAAGTAACTTCAACACAATTGGAATGATTCCAAGAAGACATAAAGCATTTGTTTTCTAATTTCACCACTTTGAGAAAGGCTAAAACAGAGATATTTTTCTCCACCATTTATTTTTGGAGCAGGTAAGGAGTTGGTTAAGAAAGTAAATATTCTAGTGCTTAATCATCATATGTGTGAGGATTACTTTACAATGTCTCAAGAAATATGGAAGACTTTCAAGAAAAAACATATATATAAAACAGGCAGGCAGATCTATGCACAGCTATGTTTTTGTATCTGCACTTTGAATTTACAACTAGAATTTTGCTTTTAAGCTATTGTATTTATAAAATATTACTATCAATATTTATAAAATATCATTTTCAAACTTATCTTCTTATATTAACATCAATAAAATATTTATCGAATACTAATTTAAAAACATATCTTGTTATTAGTCAAACAAGGCTAACAAAATGAGGCTCAGGACTAAGAATTCCACAAACCTCAGCTTTCCACAGAAAAAGCACTTCAAAGTTTCCAGTGGGTAGAATATAAGTAGTAGTAAAAGAAGTATTCCAATTGATCTTAATTGCAACAAGTTCAAAAGGACTTCCAAATTATTCAGACTTTATAGACCATGAAATACCCTCATGTCTTTGCATTGTTATAAATTGTTATATCCCTAAAAATCATGCACATTAAGGTCCAGTTGGACCCAAATGTATAGAACAATGAATAATGAAATATTCTATCATTTAGAACCATGAATATATAATAAATTCTATAACTTATAAAAATGGAACTTACCTTAAAAAGTGTCACAGTGATTTCAATGTTTTCAGGAACAGGCCACACTACAACACCACGGTATGGATTTTTTATTCCAGGTTGCCAGCTATGAGCCTACCAGAATAAAAATAATGGCTTCAATTTGAAGTACAGGAAATGCAATGTTAATAATTTACAAAAACATATTGACTCTATTTAACTATCCATTAGATCTGTCTCCCTGAAACAAAAATGATTAGTCAAATAAAACTTTCCAAGCATTAAACTTGGGCCATGACAGTTATATCACATGGTAGCAACAAATGACGATCTGTAAACAAACCTGCACCCTCTCCCCTGCCATACACACAAAAGAAGATGCAAAAACAAAGTGTCTCATATTTTCAAAAGCTATTCCTGAGTGGATAAAAATCTAATAGGAGAAATATTTTTTAAATTATTTTTGTGATCTAGGAACTTAAAGGCAAATTCCTTCTTTAAAAGGAAAAACTAACTGTATACTTTGCATTTAAGTTCATTTCCCACTAAACTATAATGTTCATTTGGGGCAAGTAAAGAAGAACGTAGTTTTCCCCGTTAATATTTCTAGCACTTATAGTTTTAAAGATTTTTTTCCTTGTAAATCTTGACTATCAAGGTTCCCTCAGGAACTCCCCCACCCAAATCTGGGGGTCACCACTACAGTTCTTCCTTTGTGGTGGCATTTCCAGCCAAAAGTGATGGAAGATGGTATGCCAAGATACCTCAACTAAGTCTTCATCTCTATGGGCTGCAGGATTGTCCATGGACATGAGATGAAGGTGATAATAAAAGCTAACACTTATGGAGTACTTTCTATATGTCAGTCCATGTTTGGAATTTACTTATGTTTAACTGATTTAATCTGCATAAGAACGCTATGAGGTAGCCACTATTTGTTCATTCATTCATTCTTTCATTCACTCACTCAACTGATATGTCACATACTGTCTAGGCACTGGAGTGTAAAAAAACAATCTGCCTTAGTAGAGTTTACAATATAATAGGAAGAGACAGACAAACAAAATAATTAAGTAAAATATATAGTATGTCAGGTGGAGATAAGTGCTGTGCAGAAAAACGGCAGTAGGGAAGAAGGATGGAGGGGGAAAGAGAAAGTAACAATTTTCAATAGGGTAATCAGAGAAAGTGTCATTGAGAAAGTGACACTTGAGATAAGGCCTTAAGGAGGTAAAGGAATCAGATATGTAAATACATGGGAAGAGTTTTCTAGGGAGATGGATCAGCAACTGGAAAGGTGCTGAGGCAGTTAGATAACAACGAGACCAATGTGGTTGGAGTAGAGTGGTTAAAGAGGAGGGCAGTAGGGTCGGCCCTGTAGCTTAGTGGTTAAGTGCATGCGCTCTGCTGCTGGCGGCCCGGGTTCGGATCCTGGGCCACACCGACGCACCGCTTCTCTGGCCATGCTGAGGTGGCATCCCACGTACAGCAACTAGAAGGATGTGCAGCTGTGACATACAACTATCTACTGGGGCTTTGGACGGGGGGGGGGGGGGGAATAAATAAATAAATAATTATTAAAAAAAAAAAAAAAGGAGGGCAGTAGTAGACAAGGGCAGAGAAATAATGGAGGGTCCAATCATACAAGGCTCTGGTAGGCCACTGCAAAGATTTATTGGCTTGTAATTTGAGTGAGATGGAAGCCACTGGGGGGTTTTAAGCAGAAGAATGATGATCTAAATTATATTTTAACAGACTCACTCCAGCTAATGTATCAAGAATAGGCTCCAGATATAAGAGAGGAAACAGGGAGACCAAGTAAGAAGCCACTGCAATAATCCTCGGGAGAGCTGATGGTGATTTGGCTTGGGGTGGTAGAATAGCAGTACAAAGTGGTCAGATTCTGGATGTATTTTTATATTTTCAAGATAGAATCAACAATGGGTCGGCCCAGTGGCTTAGCGGTTAAGTGCGCGCGCTCTGCTACTGGCGGCCCGGGGTTCTGATCCCGGGCGCGCACCGACACACCGCTTCTCCGGCCATGCTGAGGCCACGTCCCACATACAACAACTAGAAGAATGTGCAACTACGACATACAACTATCTACTGGGGCTTTGGGGGGGGGCGGGGAAAGGAGGAGGATTGGCAATAGATGTTAGCTCAGAGCTGGTCTTCCTCAGCAAAAAGAGGAGGATTAGCACAGATGTTAGCTCAGGGCTGATCTCCCTCACAAAAAAAAAAAAAAAAAAAAAAAAAAAAGATAGAATCAACAAGATTTGCTGTCTGATTGTATGAGAGAAAGAAAGTAGCCAAGGCTAATTCTAAGGCTTTTGCCCTTGAGCAACTAGAAGAAAGGAATTGCTATTAGCAGACAGGAGGCAAGACTGCAGGAGGAGCAGGTTTGGGAAGTAAGACTGGGAACTCGGTTTTACACACGTTAAATCTAATGTGTTGGGACCACCCCAGTGATGTAGTGGTTAAGTTCAGCACACTCCGCTTTGGCAGCAGCCTGGGTTTCATGGGTTCGGATCCTGGGTGCAGACCTACACACTACTCATCAAGCCATGCTGTGGCAGCGACCCACATACAAAATAGAGGAAGATTGGCACAGATGTTAGCTCAGGACCAATTTCCAATCTTCCTCACCAAAAAATAAATAAATAAACAATCTAATGTGTCTAATAGATATTCAAGTGTAGATGTTCAAACAGGCAGCTGGATATATGGACTTGGAGTTATAAATTTGGGAATCATCAGTATACAGGTGATACTTAAAGCTTAAGAGTGGATGTGATCCCAAGGAAGTGAGTACAGATAGAGAATATAAAGGTTCAAGAACTGAACCTTGGAGCACAACATTAACAGGTACAGGAAATGAGGAGGAATCAGCAAAGAAGGGCCAGTACAGTAGAAGGAAAACCAGAGGCGTGTGGTATCCTGAAAATCTAGTGAAGAAAATGTTTCAAGGAGAAAGGAACAATGACCTGTGCCAAATCTTGGTGATGGGTCAAATAGGGTAAGGCCTGAAAAATGACCACTAGACTTAAAGCAGAAGCCATTAATGAATTAACAAGAGCAGTTTCCGCGGAGTGATGAGTGCAAATGCCTAATTGGACTGGAATGGGTTCAAGAAAACACAGGAGGAAAGAAACTGAAGACAGCAAGTAGACTCAACTCCTCTGAGGTGTTCTGCTGAAAGAGAAAGAGAGAAATACGTTGGTGCTAGTGGGAGAAATAGTGTCAGAAGATAATTTTTTAATAAGAGAAAAATATTTTTATGCTGATGGGAAATATCCAGTTAAGAGGGAAAATTTAACGACGCAGAAGAGAAAGAATTGCTAGAGTAACGTCCTTAGGAGTACAAACAGATTAGCCTTTGCTGGAAGTACAGACCATTCTTCCACAATACCAGAAAAGAAGTTAGAGTATATGAGTGTAGACGTGTGTCAGGGAGCAGATTTAACAGATGAGGAAACTGAGGCACAGACCTGCCCAAGATCACACAGCAAGTAAGTAGCAGAAGTTGGATCTGAACCTAGGAAATGGAACTGAGAAGGGATCAAGATCATGAAAACTTGGGTCTATGCAAATTTTACCATATATTGTAGTTAAAATACCAGCAGAAGACATAGGTTTAGCAGTGTCCACCCGCTCCAACCAATAAATTTTCAATAATTCTCCTTCTATTCTCTCTCCATTGCCTCCCAATCACAAAACTTTAGATAAGGAAAGGGAAGTAGAGACTCACTACAAGAGACTTAGCACACCATAGCCAAAGGTAAAGAACTGAGTTTTGCTGATGAAAACACATCTCCAGAGATTCTACTCCTCTGCCTATTTTCATGCCTGTTAACAGTCCTAGAAAAAAAACTCCACAAAGTAAACCATCTCCATTTTGAAAAGTAAATTTCTGCCCACCTTAGATAAGCCTTAATCAAAACTCCACTTTATATACATAATTCTGAAGATTTATGACAACTCTAGTTCTCAAGTACTGTGATCAGGCTATATTTCTCAGATCTCTTCAAACTTCCCATTATTGTATTTTCATAGCCTCTCCATACAATAGAAACAAAAGAAAGAGAATAATAACTGAAATTTTTTTATTAGCCACAGCAAAAAAGATAAAGTATTTGTAAAATTCTTAATGAAAAAATAACCACCAAAGAATTTTAGACCTGAAGATATCCTTAGGAGATCTAATCCAGGTTCAGATAAGGAAATTGAAGCAATCAAAGAGTAAATGGCTCGCCTGAACCCATACTAGTACATAATCAGTAGGAGAAGCAACTCCATGATTTCCAAGTTCAGAGTTCTTCACCCAAATGACATCATAGCCAGCTCTATCCCTGATTCACACAGTAGTCAAGAAAAGAGTCTTCCATCCCTAAGGTCTTAACATTTATGTGCAGGACACAGCGATCAAAAGTGGGAAAAGCAGAGAAATGTGGAAAACACCTAACAACTGGGCAGAGCTAGGAGGTGGTGAAATCAGATAATTTCCTCAGGTACCCTAATGCTGGTCAAAATGGTCTCTTTCAACCCTCAGTCTTGGGTCAGGGAATGGTAATTAGATGGCTGAACAAACAAAACTACAATCTGCTTAACAAACTAAAATCTTTTGTTTTCCTTTTAATAAAAAGAGATGGAAGGGTGCTAGTTCCTAAGTTGCTAGTGTGCTGCCATTTTCTTACCATTTCTATCCAGCATCTCTCTCCCCAACGAAAAAGGTCCAACTACGTTAGAGCTCTGGCTTTCTGATATTCCTTTTAAGGACTGTACAACCTGGCTAAGTTAGGATACTGTAACAATATCAGTCTAGCTGAGCAGCTGGCAAGGCCAGCTTTATAATGTTAGCTAATTATTATATACTAGGCAGAAAACAGGACCAGTAAATTTTACTGGAGAGGAAACCAGAGATGCCCATAGTGGCAAACATCGAAAAAAAAAAAAGTGTTCTTATTTTCAAAGAGCTTACTACAACTTCTACCTTAAACAGAATTCAAGAATCTGAAGCTAGAAAAAGAATGAAGAGTCTAATACAGGTAATTAAAAATAGCTATGGTAATAAACATCTAATGGTACAAATCCACAGAGTTTAGATTCTTAAGAACTTGATTTAGAAAAAGCACATCATATTGGCAAACACCAGCACTACAAGAACCCTGATCCAGTTTTCATTCAGAGTAATAGAAAGGATTTCCCTAGAAAATTATTAGGCACAGAAACACATGTACAGCTATTTAGCTCCTGAGTATAGTTAGGAAAGGCAGGTTATTTAATCATTTGCCAGCATTCTAGTACAGATAACGGTAGAAAGGATTAGGCCACATTATTCCTTTCTACTCATAGAATTTTTCTCACTTTTTAATCACATCACAGATCCTTTGGCATCTGCCAAAGGCAGACCTAGGAAAAAGGTAACATTTATCAATTTTGGGTATTGACTCTATAAAATGCCTTATTTCTAATAAGTTCATATCATACCTTACTTAAAAGACCTGTAACTAGTAGGGAACTGAACACAGAATAAGCATTCACTTGTTATTTCTGATCCCTACAAAATCAAAATATTTCACTGGAAATTTATAATTGTCAGATAGTTGTTAAATTGATAATTTTCAATTTATAAAACTGTATATACCTATATGTTTAAGATGTCACATATAAAGATACCTTAGAGTTGCCAACATCACTGCCATAAGGCAAAGCTCTGCGACTGTATCCTCCGCCTCCTGATATCAGAACACATTGTAAAAGGCTGAGGTACAATCACAGAGCAACGAAGTAAAGGTGGTAATGCCATCAAAAAGCAGGTGAGGGGGCCGGCCCCGTGGCTTAGCGGTTAAGTGCGCGCACTCCGCTGCTGGCAGCGTGGACGCACGGACGCTTACGGACGCACCGCTTCTCCGGCCATGCTGAGGCCGAGTCCCACATACAGCAACTAGAAGGATGTGCAGCTATGACATACAACTATCTACTGGGGCTTTGGGGGAAAAATAAATAAATAAAGTTAAAAAAAAAAAAAAAAAGCTGGTGAGGACTTTAAAGCTCTCGTTTCCCTTTGGAATTCTCCCATCTCTCTGTGAGCTTACATTTCTAGTTCAAAAACCAGATTTAAGGCAACAGACTACTCAGCCATAATTTTTCTGGTCTATCATAATTGCCCTGCTTCCTACTGTCACATATTGTACTGAAAAATAATTTATTTAAGCATAGACAAATCAACTACAGCCTGACAAAATATTTGTTATAAATGCCATGACTTGAGAGGAAGATGCGGGAAAGCTGCATACTGTGATAATTACCCACAGTAATTATTTTCTCAGTAAAAAATGATTCAGCAATGAGGTCTTTACATATTTAGCTATAAAAATATACATGTACCCAAAGAAAGTGAGCAATAAACTGTGAACTAAACTTTAAATTAAAAAGGCAACATGCCTTATTATTTTACTATCTAATCTGACAGTTATCTGGGTGTCAGTTATAAATTTCAATCCACCAATATAAAAAAAGGTAGATCTACTCAGAATCAGGAAAGATAAATAGTAAACCATACAGATGATAAAAAAAAAAAAAATTACTCTTTCCAAAAACATAGTTAAACTAGAGTATTTTCTGGTCAATGGTAGCAGAGAACCGTTTGCCCCTAAGTGATTTCAATGGGACTTAGCAGCAAATAATGTATATTTTAAAGGAAGACACATCAGAAAACAGAAGAGTGTTTCAGAAGAAAAAAATGGTTCTAGCCTTTGGATTTAATATAACTGATAGCTAATCTAAAAAACAATAGCTGGGGGGCCGGCCCTGTGGCTTGGTGGTTAAGTGCGCGCGCTGCGATGCTGGTGGCCCGGGTTCGGATCCCGGGTGCGCATCGAGGCACCACTTCTCCGTTCATCCTGAGGCCGAGTCCCGCATACAGCAACTAGAAGGATGTGCAGCTACGACATACAACTATCCACTGGGGCTTTGGGGGGAAAAAATAAAATAAATAAAATCTTTAAAAAAAAAAAAAAAAAAAAAACAATAGCTGGGGACAAGATTTTTTTTAAGAATTCCAAAATGTCATAGATCTCAAGTTTTTCAAGATTTAAAAAAAAAAGTTATTTGCTTAACTTTTACAATAATATTATAATTATTTCTTTCATAGTTTCTGGAACTTATTTTTATGTCCTTATTTAGCTGTTCTGCACAATTTACAAAATGTCATTTCACATATACATGAACATACTATGTATATCCTGTAATAAGTTTAAAACATTGTGGATTCTCATAAATTTTTCAAAAGAAGTATATCTATAATGTTTTAAGAGAAAATACAAGGATTCTAAAATATCCAGAAGGGATCTGAAATACTAAAAGCATCACAACTGGAAAACTAGTCTAACAAGAAATAATTCCTTCTAGAATATATTGCATTCTGAAAAATATCAATCTGTAGCCTCATATGTTTGCATTTCACCATGTGGATTCAATCAATCTGATACAATATGAAAGAGAATCTGGACCTAAAAGAAAAATTATTTGACTTTCAGAAATGCAATTAAATAAAAAAGCATATTTAACTTCAAATATGGATATTCCGAATTGACCTATAATCTAAAGTATTTCATTGTGTTTCTTTTTTTTTTAAGAAAATAATTAGTATCTATTAAAAGAGAATCACTTTCTGTTGATAGCCAAAAACATTTAGCGTCTATTTCTAATGTTTACAGTTATAATCATATTCATCTATCATACTTAGTGGATGACATACAGTTCCTCTCCACAAAAGCTTAAGACTCACTCGGCAAAACTGACAGAAGACTCTAAGTCTATTTTCAGAACACCGTCTCATATATAAAAGATACGAAAATACTACAGGTCCAAAACATAAAGCCCCAAAACTATAAATGTATGCTTTGCAGAAAATGCCATTCATGATGTGAAGCAACTGGACCTTTCCTATATTGCTGACGGGAGTACACTTAAAAGTTAAAAATGGGGGCCAGCCCCATGGCCTAATGGTTAAGTTCAGCGTGCTCCACTTTGGCAGCCTGGGTTCAGTTCTCGGGCATGGACCTACACCATTCATCAGTGGCCATGCTGTGGCAGCCAGTGGCATACAAAAAAGAGGAAGACTGGCACAGATGTTAGCTCAGGGCCAATCTCCCTCAAGCAAAAACAGGAAGATTGGCAACAGATGTTAGCTCAGGGTGAATCTTCCTCAGCAAAAAAAGAAAAAAAAAATTCTATTCTACTCCTCACAAACAAAGCCATAAGTATAAAAAATTAAAACCTTTGAAAAATCCAACTCCTCCCCTTCTGCATTCCAGCAATGGACTCAGATAACTCATCACTCCTTAAGTGTGCCCTAAACCTCATGTTCTTGGAATCTGAATAAAGTAATCCTAGGCACAATTTTGTAAGTGGTACCTATTTAATCATTAATTCATGATACTTGAGTACAAAGAACTTAAATAACTATTATGTTACTCAAGGCTACCAATCCAAGATCAAAACACAAGTATCTGGCTCCCACATTAAGAACTGCAGTATCAAAATGACAGTGCCTGATAATCATTTTAGCAAATTAAATAATCAGAAATAACCCAAATATCAAGTAAAATTTTAAAATATTCTATACTGGGACCAGAGAAACTTAATAATTTGACTAAAATTTAAATTCAACATTTAGGAAAGAAATTTAGAAAACAGACAAACCTTAGAAGACTTCCTTCGGCTTCTTCTTGTCCAAACTACCACCAGTTTATCTGGTTGCCTGCCAAACAGGAAAAAGATTAAGTACAATTTAAGTTATCTTAAATTAAATTAATAAAGTCTAGTTCTAGTGCCTTTAAAAGGATAAAAATGTCATCAGCTTTAGACTACATAGAGCAGTTACTTTTACAATAAAGCTCTGTAAATTATTCAAATACAGTAGATGTTGAACAGAGATGTGATCTAATATAAACAACTAATATTTCATCCACATGTTGTTTCCTAAAAATACTTTAGCAAGTTAATTCATTGGGACAAACCAAGTAAAATAAAATACTTAGAATTGGTGACTATTTTAAAAAGAAAAGCACACATACATCTTCTCCAAAAATTAATATTACACTTCTAACACAATATGCACTTTATCTTGGAGAAAATAAGCATAAAAATCACACTTTCAAAATAATTTTAAACCTATGGGTTTTTTACTACTTTTACATCTCTCTATATTATGAACAACGCCTATGGTTTTCAAACATTTTTATAATCGATCATCTCAACTATCTGCATAAAAACAATACAGTACTGAAAAATAGGCAAGGTAAATACTATTATTCCTATTTTATAAGCTTAAAAAACTGGCAAAGTTAACCAAAACTGAAATACGGGTCTTCTAACTCTCAGATTTCTCTTCTTCATCTTCTGCTTATATGAAGTTTTAAAAAAAACTTTCATTTTCAGCTAATACAACTAAGTTCTCTTTAATCCTTAGGGAAAACATCAAGACTATGATTATCAGTTATTTTACTTAAATTTTTTTTAAACAGTTTTTATTTATTTATTTATTTATTTGTGCGGAAGATCAGCCCTGAGCCAACATTCATGCTAATCCTCCTCTTTTTGCTGAAGAAGACGGGCTCCGAGCCAACATCTATTGCCAATCCTCCTCCTTTTTTTTTTTCCCCAAAGCCCCCGTAGATAGTTGTATGTCATGGTTGCACATCCTTCTAGTTGCTCTATGTGGGACGCGGCCCCAGCATGGCCAGAAAAGCGGTGTGTCGGTGCGCGCCCTGGATCCGAACCCGGGTCACCAGCAGCGGAGTGCACACACCCAACGGCTAAGCCACAGGGCCGGCCCTTAAATTTTATTTTAAAAAAATCTTAGATAAAAGCTTTTAAACTAAGTAATGAATGATACACTCATCTCAGTGACCTTCACCACTTTCTATGTCTCCTTCATTTTACTCTGGAATCCTTCACTATCAGCAGATGACCTGTCCTCCTATTTCATTTAATTAAATACATATATATATGAAGCTAATGATCTTCAAGCACTAAGGGAAAATAGCTGCCACCCTCAAGTTTTAGACTGATGAAACTACCATTTAAGAAATGGTTTTAGACATACAAAGACTAAGCATGTACAAGGTATTTTTTGTTAGTGCCACTGTTAGCGCCATGGAGACGATTCCAACTCCTAACGACATTGTGTACAGCACAGCGGAACCCTACTGGTCTTTTTGCACCATCCTGTCACCTTCCGGAGCTCTATCAGACAATGCTCCGCTGCTATTCATTGGGTTTTCATGGCCAATTTTTTTGGAAGTAGGTGGCCAGGTCCTTCTTCCTAGTCTGTCTTAGTCTGGAAGCTCCGCTGAAACCTGTCCACCATGGGTGACCCTGCTGGTGTTTGAAATACCAGCGGCATAGCTTTCAGCACCACAGCAACACACAGCCGCCACAGCATGACAACCAATAGATAGGTGGTGTGGTTCCCCGACCAGGAAACGAACCAGGGCCTCAGCAGTGAGTTTGCCAATTCTTAACTACTAAACCACCTTACAATGTATAGATCCCAGCTAAATAAGGGAAGGAGCAGGATGCGAGAAGCAATATAAACATGGTAAAATGTTAATGCTTGTTGACTTTAGGTGGGAGAACCTGAAGAAAAGCTAGACAAAAAACAAGAGGAAGGTTCCGGTAATGAAACTATTTGACTAAGGAGCCATCTAAACAAACGCACGATGTTTCTGATGGTGACAGTAACCAGCATGGTATAAATAGAAAAATGGTGGCTCTCCATTCAAGATTAAGCCTAGTTATTGTCGAGTGTCAGGCTTTAAAGACAATTGTAAACTAAAACCAGTAGGTTGTTTTGGTGAATCTTTCCAGCATGAGATGTTGGAAGCTGTAGCCAGATAAAGTAAATTACAGGTGAAATAGAAGAAAGTTTCTATGAAACATCAGAGTGTTAATCTAAGAATCCATACCAATGGAGAAACAAACAAAACCTTGTTCAACACACAGAGAAGTAGAATAGGACAAACGACAGTGAGGATGGGGAGCAGTATGACGATATGATAGATGGAGATGGGAAGAAGGTATGATCAAAGATGACAGCTTAAGAGTAGAGGGACTGAGTAGCCAACAAGGGTAAGCTACCTTGTTTGAAAGCATTAGTGGCTTGCTGGAACATTTTACCTAGATTACCACAATAATCTTTTCATTAGTTCTCATCTCCACATCCCCAGCCCAATCTCAACTCTTAATTATATTTCTACAGTACCTCTTTAGAAATGCTACCAAAACTTACACCTTTTCCTTGTTTATTATCCTATACTGGGCTCTTATACTGAAGGTACTACAAACTGGCACTTGCAGGTTGAATTTGACAGATTTGATAAATAGTATTCCATTTTATTTTAGATTGAAATAACATTTCTTACTTAAATGTCTTTAAACAAGGTCCATGCTGCCCAGATTACTAGAGCCTCCAACACCACCAACTGCTTTCACACCTGACTAGCTTCACTCTTGAAGATGATCTGTCTAGAACCAGTATGCATTTGACCCTGTGACACCCTGGCATGCATGATAACATTCATATTCCTGAACATGGTTTATAAGGCACTTCACCACCTGACTAACCTGCAAATATCTCGTAGGCATCTTGCTTTCCAACCAATCCCTGAGCATTTATTCAATTTCTTCACATTTTTGAATGTTATAACCTTTTTTTTAACTTCCTCTTTTCTCCCCTATTCTCCCTGATAAACTCTTAATTCATCACTTCCTCTCTGAAACCTTGACCATTTCTCATTTCATTCCCACCCCACCCCATATCCCAAATCTCAGAGTTAACTGCTCCTTCTACTGTATTTCCAATAATACTCTAGACACATCTCTATTTTAATATTCTATATGCCCCATATTACATTATTTGTTATTATTTCTAACTCCCCCACTAGACTGTGCTCCTTTATCAACCATATCTCATTTGTCTTTGCATTTGTAGCAACTAATAAGAATCTGGTACAAGGTTGAGGCTCAGTGAACATTTGCTACTGAAATGAACATTAAGTTCTATCCAAGAATTCCCAGTTGGTTAATTATAATTGATGAGGTCCAACTAAAGCCAAAAGCTATATAATACATCCTCTCTGCAGCTTATTGGAGCTTTGCAAGGATCCTCACCTTGGCTGCACATTGGAACCTCCTAGGAAGCTTTAAAAAATAGTGATGCCTAGGTTCCACCTCTGGAGAATCTGATTTAATTGGTCTGGTGTGCAGATTTTTAAAAATTCCACAGGTGATTCTAATAGGCAACCAAAGTTGAGAACCTCTGTATTTAAGAGGGAGAGTGATAAGCAATCCCCACAACTCCGATCTGCAACACTAGTGAGGCATTAGCTGTGATGGCAGCGAGGGTGTCTCCCCTCCACAACATCGTCCTAGTGCACCTGCACTGCTAACTCAGCTTCTCAGCACCTCCCTCCCCTCAACCCATTCTGATCTCAGTGCTTCAGAATAGGGAAGCCTCAGGGCTAGCCAGGTGGTGCAAGGGGTTAAGTGTGCGCACTCTGCTTCGGAGGCCCAGGATTCACAGGTTCGGATCCCAGGCGCGCACTGACGCACTGCTTGTCAAGCCATGCTGCGGCAACATCCCATATAAAGTAGAGGAAGATGGGCACAGATGTTAGCTCAGGGCCAATCTTCCTCAGCAAAAAAAGAGGACAATTGGCATCAGATGTTAGCTCAGGGCAAAAAAAAAGAATAGGGAAGCCTTTTACCATAAAAAATCAGGAAGAGTGGTCTCCTAATCTATGTGCCTGAAGTTCCAAGAATGAAATAGAACACAAATGACTTATTTAAGAACGCCTCCAGAGACAGATAAACTTTTCTGTGATTCTAAGTCACGTCTGATTTTTTAAATGTCTTCACTAGAAATCAGTCCATCTTTACGTTATCCAGAGCAAAATGAAGCAGAGAGTTCTAAAATAAAGAACTGTGCTGTGAGTTATTGTTCTCAATAGAAGAGTACTAATAATCACACAATTAGCTGACCACAATTAATATCTTAAGCATCTGTGCTGTACTACAAAAGAATCATTAAATATTTACTTATTTGCTCCCAAAAGGCTAGGGACAAAGCAACTGTGAGAGTTTTATCCAACTACCAAAGAATCTATCATTATACAACTTTCTATCAAAATAGTCAAGACAACCTAATCAGCCCAGATTCCAGAGAGAATTCAACAATCACATATTTAACATTTCTATCCCATCACCTAAGTGACCAGGCAGCCCTACACATAACACATACACAGGTATATAAATACACATACATATATATAGATATTTAAATATACAAACATTTTATATACACACATAAAATATATACACAGACGCTTTCTATAAAATCTATCTAGGGGTTCCATTGGAAAATGTGAAGCCTTTTGTTATGCTTATTCAGGGAAGAAAACTTTACATTTAAAAACAAAAATTTAATTGGGCCAGCCCCAGTGGCCTAGTGGTTAAGTTCAGCACGTTCCACCTTGGCAGCCCAAGTTTGGTTCCCAGGCACAGACCTACACCACTGGTCTGTCAGTGACCATGCTGTGGTGGTGGCTCACATACAAAAAGAGGAAGATTGGCAGCAGATGTTAGCTCAGGACGAAGCTTCCTCAGCAAAAAGAAATAATAATAAAATAAAAAGAAGGGTAACATAATAAATAATAACAAAATAAAATAAAATAAAAAGAAGATTTAACATCTTCTATCCTACCCTTAAGAGTCCTTAAAAAGGAAGAAATTGAGGGGTCTGCCCAGTGGCGCAAGCGGTTAAGTGCGCACGCTCCACTTCAGTGGCCCGGGGTTCGCAGGTTCGGACCCCAGGCGCACACTGATGCACCGCTTGGTAAGCCATGCTGTGGTGGCGTCCCATATAAAGTAGAGGAAGATGGGCATGGATGTTAGCTCAGGCCCACTCTTCCTCAAGAAAAAAAGGGGAGAATTGGCATCGAATGTTAGCTCAGGGCTAGTCCTCCTCACACACACGAAAAAAAAAACAGGAAGAAATTGAATCTGAAGGTGGCAAGACTTGTCTCAAACTGTGGTCCTGATGCTGAATTCTAGAGAGTAGGAGGGGAGGGAAAAGGAGTGGAAAAAGGAAAGGATGAGAGAGCTACAATGAACTACATTATAAAGCAGGAAACTGTATCTTTCTCTGGTCTGCAGCTCAATTTTGTGCCCTCCTCTTTGCCATAAGTGAGCTACTGTGTATCAAGGTAAGTTTAAAGAAAAACATTTCTGGCTTAAATTTAGACTCAGTCCTTTCCACTCTCATGTGTGTCTCATGTGTGAGTTGAGGAAAAAATCCAAAACTGTCACATGAAAACCAGTCTTACCACCTTCCAGAATCATAATAAGCATTCAACAAATATTTTATTGAACGTTCATGATGTTACTGGCACTATGCTGAGCAACAAAGATACAAAGATGAAAGCAGACAAGCCTTGAAGTTTACAATCTAGTGGGAAGACAAACAGTTTAACCAACTACCCTAGTCCAGACACAACCTTGGGGAGCACAAAGAAGACAAAAAGATCTTATACAGAGAAGGATCTATTCATAAATATCTTGGGAAATATGCACACTGACAAAAAGAACCTGCCTAACCGCTGAGATTACTTAATTTAGAATTTGTAAAAAAACTATAATTTACAACAGTTTAAATATAAAGTCCGACAAAAGATGAGTGACTAATTACGGTACATCTGTCTACTAAACAATTACAGAGCCATTAAAAATATTTTCTAAGAACATTTACAAGCATGGGACAATGCTTGGGATTTTACATTAAGTTTATTCAATATAGATTTTAATTTTTGGGGACCGGCCCGGTGGCGCAAGTGGTTAAGTGCACGTGCTCCGCTGCAGCCGCCTAGGGTTCGCCGGGTCGGATCCCGGGCGCGCACCGACGCACTGCTTGGCAAGCCATGCTGTGGTGGCGTCCCATATAAAGTGGAGGAAGATGGGCACGGATGTTAGCCCAGGGTCAGTTTTCCTCAGCAAAAATAGAGGAGGATTGGCAGATGTTAGCACAGGGCTGATCTTCCTCACACAAAAAAATAAATAAATAAAAAGAAAAAAATAGGTTTTAATTTTTTTTCCTATACTATATAATAAAAGAAGACACCAGGAGGAAATATCTGAAAATGCTAACTATGCTTACTATCAGGAAGTAAAATTATATATCATTTTAAGAATATACTTTTCTGCAATTAATTTTTATCACTTTATGTCAGGGAGTTATTCAAATGTGGGGAGAAGTTACTTAAAATAAAACAACACTTTTAAGTTTTGAATTAAGTATGAACAGAGTTAAATAATTTTTAAAATGTCACTGAATTTAAAGAGCTCTCAGACAGCTGAAGTAATTTGTTTCTAAGTAGAAGCGGAGGAGGTGTGTCCTTTGTCTTAACATAAATGTTCCCCAAGGTCTGAACTGGCTCTAGGCAAAATTTTGAAATAGGTGCCACTTGCTTCTGGCATCCTCCTCTCCTTTATCTGCAGCCCTTCCAATTCCTGGCCCATTCTTCCTTGGGCATGTAAAGTCTACACAGCTTTACACTACAGGCCTGAGCGATAACAAACTACTGACAAATGCTTTTTGGATCACTCATTCTCCTCTACATCAATTAAAATTTTCCTTTGTCCTGGGTATCTTCGCAGAGGGTATTAAAAGGAAAGAAATCTGGGGAAACAATTTGTATTAATTTAAGAGATATAAATTTGTAAAAGAAGATCCTTCAAAGACAACATAGTACAGAGGAGAGAATACTAGACTGGAGGTTAGGAAACTCGTTTTCCTAATTCTGGCAGGGAACGACCTTAAGAATGTCTCTCCATTTCTCTGAGCCTATTCTCTAATTTATCAAATAAAGAGACTGCACTAAGACCTCAGCTAGTTCCAAAACACTATGGTTCAGTGACTGTAGGATTAAATGACTCTAACTGGTTAAATATTTGGTGGCTTAAAATGAAATGAGAAATTCAGGAAGAGGGTAAAGAATTGCCGCACAGAGTCACTTGCTCCTGTCTTCTGACAACCTAGAGGTAGCTAATATTGTCACCTTTGAACAATATTATGAAAGCGGAAGTAATATTTTTTAGGAGAGCAGTAAACTGACCACCAAAGATTCATGCTCCCTGTCCAAAGCATAGTGTTATTCCTGGGAGGTATTGCAAGAAGCCCTTCATCCCCACCCTACCCTGGCACCACCACCACCACCACCATGTTGACACTGAGAGGAGCCACATGATACTTCTTACCACTGGAATGTGAGAAGTGACTGGTGTCACTTCTGGAGTAAAATGGATAATAAATAAGCATGCCTTCTCCACACCAGTTGAATGGAGAGGATTCTAGAACACAGAGGAGGGCAGAGTCATAAGATAAAAAGTGTATGGGCCCCCGAATGACCACATGGAAGGCCCCTCAACCTGGAACACTCTCTCTAGACTGAGAAGTGAGCAAGACATAAATTTTTATTAGGTTAAGCCACTTTGATTTCTGGGTGTGTCTGCTACAGTAACCTCTCAACGTTCTAGAAAATTCAGTAAATAAAAAACACACACATATATAACAATAAAACAGTTGCTGTCTTGGAGAAGCTTACACCGAAAAGTGCTAAGACGAAATTCAACCTTTTATGTCCTATTGGTTTTCACTTATATGAAATGCAATGTTTCCACAGATAAAAGATGGCTATATCTCAAAACTTAGTAATTAATATTTAAGCCTCTGAGCTTTTCCTAAATTAAAAATAAGAAACCATAAGTCTTTATAATTTTATTTATTTATTTATTTTTTCCCCCAAAGCCCCAGTAGATAGTTGTATGTCATAGCTGCACATCCTTCTAGTTGCTGTATGTGGGACGTGGCCTCAGCATGGCCGGAGAAGCGGTGCGTTGCTGCGCACCTGGGATCCGAACCCGGGCCGCCAGCAGTGGAGCACACGCACTTAACCGCTGAGCCACGGGGCCAGCCCTCCATAAGTCTTTAGAACACAAAAAGTACAACATATTCCTCTCACTGCAGAATAAGGATATGCCTATAATAAGAAAAAAAAGAGCTCAAAATATTAACCCTGAAGTTAATGTGAACAAGCACTTCACTAAATAACAAGGTTACTCCTTTTAGGGGAAAGGGCTCTTAGCCATAAGTGAACATTTCATGGTGGGATGCTGTGAATATTGAAATAAAAGGGGGAAAATTATCTTATCACAGAAATACTCTACTATTTCTCAAGTAATTATTTTTATCCTTCAGTAGGTACATCTGCCTCCTTTTGTACTGTCACTGCTGTAGCTCCAGTTAATTATACTCCTTTATGCTTACTTCACAAGAGTTATTTAGCAAGCTATCATAATTAATTCAATAGAAAAAAATTACACAAGACCAGTACACATACATAGGATACATTTCTTTTGTATAAAAACGAAAGGACAGTTCTAATAATGAGAGATAAATTTTTGTCACTTAAAAATACTTTATGCTTATTTTTAAATTATATTTTGCATCTTCCTATCATCTCTAAAGTATTTTCACACAGCGATTGCTTTTGGTTAAAAATATTTAACTGGTGAGGCCAGCCCTGTGGCTTAGCGGTGAAGTGCACGGGCTCCGCTACTGGCGGCCCAGGTTCAGATCCCGGGCGCACACCGAGGCACCGCTTGTCCGGCCACGCTGAGGCGGTGTCCCACATACAGCAACTAGAAGGATGTGCAACTATGACATGCAACTATCTACTGGGGGTTTGGGGAGAAAAAGGGGGAAAAAAAAAAAGGAGGAGGATTGGCAATAGCTGTTAGCTTAGGGTCGGTCTTCCTCAGCAAAAAGAGGATTGGCATGGATGTTAGCTCAGGACTGATCTTCCTCACAAAAAAGAAAACAAATTTAACTGGTGGGGGCCAGCCTGGTGGCGTAGCGGTTAAGTGCGCACGCTCCGCTGCTGGCGGCCTGGGTTCGGATCCCAGGCGCCCACTGATGCACCGCTTGTCAGGTCATGCTGTGGCGGCATCCCACATAAAGTGGAGGAAGATCAGCACGGATGTTAGCTCAGGGCCAGTCTTCCTCAGAAAACAAAAAGCCGGGGGGAGGATTGGCATGGATGTTAGCTCAGGGCTGATTTTCCTCACACACACACACAAAAAAATGCATATGGACTTTCGCTGACGGGTATTTCTAATGCTTATATCTAAGCATTTAGGGACAGCATCATTCAAACTGAGGAAGTAGTTTGGCATTCTTGAGCTGAGTGTACTTTTTGATAGGCCATCAAAAAAATACATACTGTACTATTTACTGTAGTAATCAGTACTATAAAGGGTTTACAATTTTTTAATATAAAGATATTTCTGAAACAAATAGCATTATAATCAATCACTGCTGTATCACGTGTATAATATTGGTCTTCCCAAATAATACTTCCTAGCTTCTTTATTGTTTTATAGAATCACCCATAATACTTCCTTTAATTTAGCATATTATTTACTTCTTTTTTTCAAGTCCCATTGGAATAAGCCTCATGTATCACAGAAATATTAGAATTCCCAAGTTATATACCTGGCTCCTTGGAATTGAGGTTAGCAGAAAAAAAAGAATATATCACTCAGACCATTCCCCAGCCTTCCTAAACAAAAATATTCACCATTTCCTCTCAACACTCTTCTGTAATTGCTGCAATTGTGTCTTTGAATCATTATTTTCGTCTGTCTTGTTTCCATCTGACTTGAAGGTTCTCAAGAGATTTCCTGGTATTCACAAAGCATTTATTGGGAGGGAAGCAGGGAAACAGAATATGATGGATAAAAGAATCATATGAAGACAGACAGATCTGGGTTTGAATCCTGGTTCCCTTCTTCTGGTTGTATCATCTAAGCCTCAAAAGGCTCCTCATCTGTGAAATTAAAACCTCATAAGACCAATACAAAGATCAGTTAAGATAATGCAAGTAAAGTGCTTAGCTTAGTGCCTGTTTTTCAACAAATTCTCAAATAATGTTAGCAACCATCCTATGTATATTTTTGGGGCCCAGGGCAGGTTACCCCAAAATATTCCACAACAGTATATTAATTATTTTGAATTAAAGCTACTTGAGAAGCAAAAAGGGCATTCTGACCCTCCTGTGTCTGCTCCCCCTGAAAGCAGGAAATAAATGTCCCACGAGAACGGTGCTCTTCTTGCACCTTTTTTTTTTTTTTTGGTTGAGGAAGGTTCACCCTGAGCTAACATCTGTGCCAATCTTCCCCTTTTTGCTTGAGAAATATTTGCCCTGAGCTAACATCCATGCCAATCTTCCTCTATCTTACATGTGAGTCGCTGCTACAGCATGGCCACCAATGAGTGGTGTAGGTCTGTGCCCAGGAACCAAACCCAGGCCGCCAAAGCGGAGAGCACTAAACTTAACCACTGGCAAGGGGGCCAGCCCCTCCCTGCATCCTTATCACTAGAGCTAGGGAATTCAGGACCAAGAAGCCTGCATAAACAAACCTTGCTAATTTACGACCTCAAGCCTAAACTCTGCTTAAATTCCTTACTAATTACATACCTCAAATCTAAGTTTCTTTGTCCTGTCATTCTTTACAAGTTTATTGTTTCTTTGTGTAAAAGATACATATACTGTTTGCTTTGTTCGCTCTCTGAGCATCATTTCTCTATGATCTCCAATACATACATATTAAACTGGGTTTTTCTTCTGTTAATCTGGTCTCGTGTGAATTTTATTATTAGTTCAGCCATAAGAACACCAGGAGGGTAAAAGGGGATTTTCCCCTGACCTGACAATATGCACAGATCTTCCAAATAGCTTTGTACAGCCACCTTCTTAAATGTGAACAGACAATGAAGGATCATCTGAGGAAAGTTTCTAATATAAATGGCAAGTGGCTAAGAAGCAGAAAAAAAGGTACTTGAAGGAAACCAAAGACATTATCACTAATATCCTTAGAAATATAAAAGATATTGTGAAAAGCACAAAAGAGATATTTAAAGAATAAAAAAGCATTCTGGAAATTATGTCATTATTTTTCATTTAGGAAAGCAAAAATTGAAAAGTTGCAAGATAAAGTTGAGGAAATCTTCCATATCTAGAATAAAGTAAGAGATGTTAAAAGGGAAAGAAAAGACAAGAAATTTAGACCAATCCAGAAGTTAAATATCTGACTAATCCCCCAGGATGACAGCAAAAAATGATCCCAGGATGTCACCTATGCTACAGGCCTAGAAAGAAACCATTCCAAACTGGAGCAGGACACTGGAGGGCTCCAGGGGAAAAAGGAACTGATGAATCACCAATGTTTAACTGTTTTGAAATGGATTTTGAGAGGCTGATAGAAAAGTTTAGGAATAATAATGACAGATACACAGGGGAGAAAAGGCAGAAAAAAAAATTACTTTATTTTTGGTGAGGAAGGTTAGTCCTCAGCTAACATCTGTTGCCAATCCTCCTCTTTTTGCTGAGGAAGATTGACCATGAGCTAACAACTGTGCTGATCTTCCTCTAGTTTATAGGTGGAACGCCTGCCACAGCATGGCTTGATAAGCAGCGCGTAGGTCCATGCCTGGGATCCAAACCCGCGAACCCCGGGCCATTGAAGCGGAGCACGCTAACTTAACCACTACACCACTGGGCCAGCCCCAAAAGTAATTTTTAATGCAAGAAAAATCAAAAGAAAGGAAATGTGATGGTAATACCATAGCGGGCTTAGCTGCAAACAATACTAAGTCATAATGAATTCTGATCTAGTTCTGGTAGAGCTGACTGGAGAATGGGAAGGATGGGGAAAGGGAAGGGTAAGTGTGCTTCAGGGAGGAAGTAGTAAGACAGCTAAATCCTCACCTACCATATGAAAAAGCTAGTAGATAAAGTCTGAAATCAAAAATGTAAAAAAAAAAAAAAAAAAAATCAGTTGAAAGTATGTTGTTGAACAATGAAATACCACTTCACATCCACCAGGAAGGCTATAATTGAAAAGAGATAATAACAAGTGTTAGTGAAGATAAGATGAAATTGGAACCCTCACACAATGCTGGTGGGATTCTAAAAAGGTACAGCTGCAGTGGAAAACAGTTTGGCAGTTCCTCAAAAAGTTAAACATAGAGTTACCATGTGATCCAGTAATTTCACTCCCAGGTATATACTCAAAAACTTGTACCTGAATGTTCATAGCAGCATTATCCATAATAGCCAAAAGATGAAAACAACTCAAATGTCCATCAACTGATCAACAGATAAACAAAACGTGGTATATCCAAACAATGGAATATTATTCAGCCGTAAAAAGAAACGACATTCTGATACAAGTTACAACATGGATGAACCCTGAAAACATTATAAGGGAAAGAAGCTAGACACAAAAGGCCACTTATGGTATTATTTTATTTATATGAAATGTCCATAATAGACAAATCCATAGAGACAAAAGCAGATACATGGTTGCCAGAGGCTGGCAGGGGGGAACAAAGATGGGGAATGACTACTAACAGCAACAGGATTTCTTTTTTTGGGTGATGAAAATATGCTGAATTAGACAGTGATGAGAGTTGTACAACTTTGTGAAAACAATAAAAACCACTGAATTGTACACTTTCAAAATGGCAAATTTTATGGTATGTGAATTATAACTCAATAAAAAAACAATAAAAAATATGTTACTGAAGAATATAGAGTACAACACTGGAAGAACTGGAAGAGTTGAAAGTGGTTTTCTGTAGGGAAGGAGAATAAAGGTGGGGAAGGATGGGGCAAGGAATTGCAACCTTCTCTGTTACAAGCTTTGCAGTATACTTTGAATATGTAAACCATTTAAATGTACCACCATGTAAAACCTAAATTTAAAGATTTAAATGGTGACTTTAATTACAAAGAAGAAATTTGGGCCCAGAAATAAACCCACGCATATATGGTCAATTAATTTATGACAAAGAAGCCAAGAATATACATGGGGAAAGGACAGTCTCTTCAATAAATGGTTTTGGGAAAACTGAACAGCCACATGCAAAAGAATGAAATTGAACCCCTATCTTATACTATACACAAAAATCAACTCAAAATAGATTAAAGACTTGAACATAAGGCCTAAAACCATAAAACTCCTAGAAGAAAACATAGGGGGTAAGCTCCTTGATGTCCATCTTGGCGATGATTTTTTTTTGGATATGACACCAAAAGATCAAGCAACAAAAGCAAAACTCAACAAGTGGGACTACATCAGAAGCTAAAAGACTTCTGCACAGCAAAGGAAACTATCAACAAAATGAAAAGGCAATGTACAGAATGGAAGAAAATATTTGCAAATTATATATAGGATAAAGGGTTAATATCCAAAATATACAAAGAACTCATACAACTCAATAGCAAAAAAACCAAACAATTCAACTAAAAAACAAATAGAGGAAATGAACAGATATTTCCCAAAGAAGAAATACAGATGGCCAACAGGCACATGAAAAGATGCTCAACATCACTAATCATCAGAGAAATGCAAATTGAAACCAAAGAGAGATATCATCTCATACCTGTTAGAATGGTTATTATCAAAAAGACAAGAGGTAAGCGTTAGTGAGCATGTGGAGAAAAGGGAACCTTTGTGCACTGTTGATGGGAATGTAAATTGGTTCAGCCACCATGGAAAACAGCATGGAGGTTCATCAAAAAATGAAACAGGGGCTGGCCCAGTGGCGTACTGGTTAAGTTCACACGTTCCGCTTCAGTGGCCCGGGGTTCACAGGTTTGGATGCCAGGCATAGACCTACGCACCACTTATCAAGCCATGCTATGGCAGGCATCCCACATATAAAGTATAGGAAGATGGGCAAGGATGTTAGCCCAGGGCCAATCTTCCTCAGGAAAAAGAGGAGGATTGGCAACAGATGTTAGCTCAGGGCTAATCTTCCTCACACACACACACAAAAAATGAAAAATAGAACTACCATATGATCCAGCAATCCTACTTCTGGGTATATATCCAAAGGAAATAAAAACAAGATATCGAAATGATATCTGCACTTCCATGTTTATTGCAGCATTATTCACAATGGCCAAGATATGGAAAGAGCCTAAGTGTCTGTCAACAGATGAATAAATAAAGATGACATGGTAATGGAATATTATTCAGCCATAAAAAAAGGAGGAAATCCTGCCATTTGCAACAACATGGATGGACCCTGAGGGCATTATGCTAAGTGAAACATGCCAGAGACAGAAAGACAAATACTGTATGATCTCACTAATATGTGGAATCTAAAAAAACTGAACTCATAGATACAGAGAACAGATTGGTAGCTGTCAGAAGAGGGGGTGGGAGGTGGGGGAAATGGGTGAAGGTGGTGAAAAGGTACAACCAAACTTTCAATTATAAGATAAATAAGTTCTGGGGATTTAACGTACAGCATAGTGAATATCCTTAACAATATTGCATTTTTTTTTTGGATTTTCAAGATCGGTTCTTGATTCATGATCTGTGCCAAAGCATTCAAATACCTTGTGTTACTCATGTGGGTGGTAAAAGAAAAAAAGCCATCCCTACTTCAACATGTTACTTCTAAAGAGTCCATTTGTGTCAGCGCTGCAAAGATACAACTAATTTTTATAATCCCAATATCCTGATGCCGAAACAACGCACACGAAGCAAAACATTCTCTTATTTTGAAAAGAGAAGAATGAACATAATCTCTGCTTTATGCAATTGCCCAAAGCTATTTTAGATAAATAATAAAATAATTTTAATTAGCAAATTATTCTAGTAAACCATTTTTATCAGACACAATTTTCTTATTGAAGTATAACTGACATAAAACATTATATTAGTTTCAAGTATTCAATTATATTACTGTATACAAGTATTACATTATATTAATGTAATATTATTCAGCTGCAAAAAGAAGATTAGACCTTAAAGGTTCTCATCACAAGAAAAAAAATTGTAACTGTGAGGTGATAGATGTCAACTAGAGTTATTTTGGTGATCATTTCACAATATATACATACATCAAATCATTACGTTGTACACCTTTAACTAACACAATGTCATATATCAATAAAAAAATTTTTTAAAGAAGAAATTTGTACAAATATTTGAAGAATTAAAATTTAAAAGGTGCTTAGCAGTCAAGGAAAAAAATTTCCATGAATAAAAACGAATATGAAAAATCTGGAGTAAAGGTAAAAAATTTACATCTGTTAGATTAGAAAAGAACGTGAGATGAAACAGGAAGACATTTTTTAAAAGTCATGATTTCTATCTTTGACTCTTAATTGCATCCATATGTATTTAAGGAACTGACCAGTCATAAAAGAGTCATTAGCAAATATTTTCGAGAGTTTAAATAAGACTAGTGAGAACGCAGGCAAGAAAGGGTTGAAAAATGCTAACTGGTTATAAGCTACAAGAAAATAGTCATTACTTTGAAGATCATTTAAGACCAAAAATATTATTACCCAGCTTGACCTTCCTTATTCTCCATGAGAGGCTCCAAATTAACTTCATCATTCCCAAGGTTACAACCCATATTCAAAAGATTCACCATCTCTGAGGAAATTTTAAAAAAGAAGAGCAGCAAATACTTGCATAGCGTATAATATATGTAAGACACTGTCTTAAATGTCTTACAAATACTCATTTAATGTTCACAAAAACCCCACAAGTAGGTAATGAGTTGCTGGACTGCCCAACACTAGGAAGTATCATTCACATCCTATATGACTCGTCTCACACTCTGCATGGATAATATTACTATCCCTATTTTACAAACGAGGAAACAAGCAGAGAGAGGTTAAGAAGCTTTGCCAAGGTGACTCAGATAGTACGTGGAGAGTGAGATCTGAAATGAGGCAGCCTGGCACCCGAGTCTATGCTTCTAACCCACTATTCTATACTGAAGAACGTACTGCAGCCTCCACAGGGAATCTCAGAGATTTTCCAAACAGCGTTAATATTTTTGAGAGGTTACACTTAGAAGGACAATACTTATTTATATGCGTAGATTTTAGCCTGTTTTAAAAAATTAGTTACATTAGTCACATACTTCACATTACACTTCTAACATCCAACCTATGACAACATTGTCCAGGCATCTAAGTTAGATTTATTTTTAAGACCAATACTTGACTTTTCACAAGGAATATATTGTGCATATTTTTATTTGGTTTGTGATTCTATCTTTGCCTCTCAGATTGTCAAAAATTTCTGTTCAAAATAGATATTTTCATTTCCTGTTGCTGTAAAATAAACGAATCTGCCTCACTATAAAGCTATGTTTTGGCTATCTTGATCATTTCTTCTCTCTATATAAGCTCAGCCCAATAAAATTATAGCAGTAATCACAAAAGAACCTTTTAAAAATCTTATAAAACATTTCAGAAGTTAGTATTTTAAATTATTTATCACTATCCCATGAGCCAAAAGTAGTGTGATCCAAATCCTCCGTATGGATCTCCCTCCAAGACACTGCCACACCATAACGAGTAAAATTTAAGTCTACTCTTTAGTGTGTGGCATGTGACTGAGAGGATGGTGGAGAAATTACTATATGTGCCTAAATATAAGGTGAGATGCTTTTTTTAAAAAGGAAAACAATCGCCTATTCATATCCCAGCAACTCCTAATTATTTTATTATTTTGAACAAAGTACTGTTTACAGAGGACATATTAGCCTGAAATAAACCCAACCAATACTAGTTTTAAATGCTTAGATGGGTCTACTAACATAATAGGTTTAAATAGACTAAAGAATATTTAATCAATTTACTAATTATTCTTAGAAGTATGATTTTTGAGTTGCAGGAACAATGCGACTAAAAACAAACTTTTTATTAAAAAAAAATTATAAAAGCAATACAGTAAAAAGTTACCATGTAGAAATCCAGATATATACATATATGGTAAATGAGAAAAATTAACGTTTTAATGTTTCATTGTTTAATGTCATTTACTTGTAGTCTAGGATGTTTCCAATGACATTACCATAATCAGAATCAAGGAGTGCTATATCTCAAAGAAAGAAATAGAAGTGAAATGATAAGCTCTAGAAAATTAGGCTAGATGACTCAAAAAGTAGCTTCAGTGAGGATGAAGATACTGATGTCAAAGATACAGGTAGAGTCTGAAAAAGCACATAGCTTTAAGAGAAGAAAACAATTAAATATAACATGTGCTCCTAAATTAAATCTTGACCAGAAAATTTTTTTTCTTTTGGTACAAAGGACACTATTGGGAAAACTGGTGAAATCTGAGCAAGGTCTGTAGACAAGATAATCATATTCTACCAATGTTAATTTCCTGATTTTGATGATTGTGTTGTGTTTACGTAAGAGATTGTCTGTGTTTTTAGGAAATACACATTGAAGGAAGGATTTAGGGATAAATAGTCATCATATCTGCAATTTACTCTCAAATGAGTCATAAAAATGTATGTATATGCATACACACATATATTTACACACATATAGAGAATGATAAAGTAAGCAGGGAATCTAGAAGAAGAGTATATGGGAGTTCTTTGTACTACTTATGCAACTTTCATATATCTGAAATTATAAAAACAAAACAAAAAAAAATCAACAAATAAAAAATTAGTATCTTAAGGAGAGTGACTTCAGCATCATGGCGGAGTAAGCTTTCCTGTGAACTCTTCCCCCAATAAGATACAACAAAAGGAACAGTCACAGACCAACAACAGAATCCCAGACAGTGAAAAGCAAGATCGGAAAGATCCACACTGCCGCACATCTGAGAGTGGAACATGCTGGGCCCCCAGAGGAAGTGGGGAGAGGTAAGGAGAACTCCTCTCCCTTCCCATCAGATCAGCGATCGCTGCGACACAGCTCCCAGAGAGGGGGGAGGGGCGGCCCTCTAGAGGAAACCGTGGCTCTTCGGGCTCTCTCAGCCAGTGGGAAACTCCCACACAGAGGACTCAGAACTGCTACCAGGTACCATCAACATCTGAGCACCCCAGAGAGCCAATAACAGGGGGGAACGAGAAGCCCCCCATGCCAGGGACCCAGAGGGCAAAAGAGAGAGCCCCCCGCCCCTCCATAAATCAGACTCTGCAGCTCACCCGACCAGACCAGACCAGACCAAGCAATCCGACCCACGGATCGCAGCGGGAAAACCACAGCAGAGCGCAGGGGGCTCAGATTACACAGCCCTTTACCTCCACACAGTGACGGCGGGTGGAAATTGCAACCAGCGATTTCCAGGATGAGGAAAAACAAAGTCAACACAGGAACCACAATGCAAAGATACATGAAATCACCAGACCAGAAGGAAAATGACAAGCACCCAGAAACCAACCCTGAAGACACACAAATCCATAACCTAAATGACAGAGACTTCAAAATAGCTATCATAAAAACACTCAACGAAATACAAGACAACACAAACAATTCAATGAGATTAGAAGTTTCTTCACAAAAAATATTGAAATCATAAAGAAAAACCAATCAGTGCTGATGGAGATGAAGAACACAATGGAGGAGACAAAGGAGAATCTGGAATCTTTAAAGAACAGAGCTGACAATATGGAGGAAAGAACTAGCATTTTAGAGGACAGGGATACAGATATGCTCCACATGGAAGAAGAGAGAGAACTAAGACTAATAAGAAATGAAGAAAGTCTCCCAGAAATATCTGACTTTATTAGGAAATGTAACATAAGAATTATAGGTATTCCTGAGGGAGAAGAGAGGGAAAGAGGAACAGAGAGCCTATCCAAGGAAATAATAGCTGAGAATTTCCCAAATCTGGGGAAGGAGCAGGAAATACCAGTGAGCAAAGCCAACAGGTCACCTAAATTTGTCAACAGGCAAAGGCCCTCTCCACGACACCTAGTGGTAAGGCTAGCCAGAGTCAATGACAAAGAAACAATATTAAGGGCAGCTAGACAAAAACAAAAAATAACGTACAAAGGAACTCCCATCAGGCTCTCAGCGGATTTCTCAACAGAAACTTTACAGGCTAGGAGAGACTGGAATGATATATTCAAAATACTGAAAGACAAATACTTTCAGCCAAGAATACTCTATCCAGCAAAAATATCCTTCAAATATGATGGAGAAATACTAACTCTCCCAGATAAACAAAAGCTAAGGGAGTTCATGGCCACGAGACCCCCACTACAAGAAATACTCAAGAATGCCCTCAGGCCTGAAAAAAAGAAGAGAAAGGGAATACAAAGCTTGGCGCAAGGAGAAAAATAGGTAGATAAACTCAGAAAAATAGTAGATCTTTATTGGAATAGGTTAGCAACCACTTAAATACTAAAGTCAAAGATCAAAGGAAGGAATTCACCAAAAATAAACTTAACCTCATCACTGTAAACACACAGCCACAACACAAGATAGAATAAGATATAACAAGAACGACTTAGAAGGGGAAGAGGAAAGTGATTGAATTGAATTAGTATAAGGAAATAGGAGGCCATCAGATAATGGACTATCTCATACACAAGATTTTTTACACAAATCTCAAGGTAACCACTAAACAAATAATCAAAACAAAACCACATATGATAAACAAAGAGAAAACTAGAAGAGTCATAAGACAGAACAACCAAACTGAATTGGTAGTCCGAAACAAATGGGACAAGAAACAAAGGAAACGCAAAAGAACCAGAAAATAAGTGACAAAACAGCAACATTAAGCCCTCATATATCAATAATTACCCTAAATGTAAATGGATTGAACTCTCCAATCAAAAGATACAGAGTGGCAGGATGGATTAAAAAGCAAGACCCAACAATATGCTGCCCCCAGGAAACACATCTCAGCTCTAAAGAGAAGCACAAGCTCAGAGTGAAAGGATGGAAGACAATACTCCAAGCTAATGGCAAACAAAAGAAAGCAGGTGTTGCCATACTCATATCAGACAAAGTAGACTTCAAGATAAAACAGGTTAAGAGAGACAAAGAAGGGAAATATATAATGATAAAAGGGACACTCCATCAAGAAGACCTATCACTTATAAATATATATGCACCCAACATAGGAGCACCAAAGTACTTAAAGCAACTGTTGACAAACCTAAAAGGAGACATTAACAACAATACGATAATAGTAGGGGATCTTAATACCCCACTTACGTCAATGGATAGATCATCCAGACAAAAAGTCAATAAAGAAATAGTGGACTTAAATGAAAAAGGGGACGAGATGGACCTAGTAGACATATACAGAGCACTCCATCCAAAAACAGCAGATTACACATTCTTCTCAAGCACGCATGGAACATTCTCAAGAATAGACCATATGTTGGGAAACAAAGCAAGCCTCAATAAATTTAAAAAGATTGAAATCATAACAAGCATCTTTTCAGACCATAATGCTATGAAACTAGAAATGAACCATGAAAAAAAAACTGGGAAAGTGACAAAAATGTGGAGATTAAACAACATGCTACTGAACAACCAATGGATCATTGATGAAATTAAAGGAGAAATCAAAAACTATCTGGAAACAAATGAAAATGAAAATATGCCACACCAAACCATATGGGATGCAGCAAAAGCAGTCCTGAGAGGGAAACTCATAGCGATACAAGCCCACCTTAACAAACAAGAAAAAGCCCAAATAAGCAACCTTAAATTACACCTAACAGAACTAGAAAAAGAAGAACAAACAAAGCCCAAAGTCAGCAGAAGGAGAGAAACAATAAAAATCAGAGCAGAAATAAATGAAATTGAGACCAAAAAAACAGTAGAAAGGATTAATGAAACAAAGAGTGGGTTCTTTGAGAAGATAAACAAAATTGAGAAACCCTTAGCCAGGCTTACTAAGAAAAAAAGAGAAAAGGCTCAAGTAAATAAAATTAGAAATGAAAGAGAAATTACAATGGATGCCACAGAAATAGAGGATTATAAAAGAATACTATGAGAAATTATACGCCAACAAATTGGACAATCTAGAAGAAATGGATAAATTCTTAGACTCATACAACCTCCCAAAACTGAACCAAGAAGAAATGGAGAATCTGAATAGACCAATCACAAGTAAAGAGATTAAAATAGTAATCAAAAACCTCCCAAAAAATAAAAGTCCAGGACCAGATGGCTTCTCTGGTGAATTTTACCAAACATTCAAAGAAGATTTAATACCCACCTTTCTCAAACTATTCCAAAAAATAGAGGAAGATGGAACACTTCCTAAATCATTCTATGAGGCCAACATCACCCTGATACCAAAGCCAGACAAAGACAATACAAAGAAAGAAAATTACAGGCCAATATCACTGATGAACATAGATGCAAAAATCCTCAACAAAATATTGGCAAACCAAATACAGCAATACATTAAAAAGATCATATACCATGATCAAGTGGGATTTATACCAGGGACGCAGGGATGGTTCAACATCCGCAAATTAATCAATGTGATACATCAAATCAAAAAAACAAAGAATAAAAACCACATGGTCATCTCAATAGACACAGAGAAGGCATTTGACAAGATACAACATCCATTTATGATAAAAACTCTCAACAAAATGGGAATAGAAGGAAAGTACCTCAACATAATAAAGACTATTTATGACAAACCCACAGCCAACATCATACTCAACGGGGAAAGACTGAAAGTCATTCCTCTGACAACAGGAACGAGGCAGGGCTGCCCACCCTCACCACTCCTGTTCAACACAGTACTGGAGGTTTTGGCCAGAGCAATTAGGCAAGAAAAAGGAATAAAAGGAATCCAAATAGATAACGAAGAAGTGAAACTCTCACTATTTGCAGATGACACGATTTTATATATAGAAAACCCTAAAAAATCCATTGGAAAACTATTAGAAATAATCAACAACTACAGCAAAGTTGCAGGGTACAAAATCAATCTACAAAAATCAGTTGCATTTCTGTATGCTAATAATGAACTAACAGAAAGAGAGCTCAAAAAGATAATACCATTTACAATTGCATCAAAAAGAATAAAATACCTAGGAATAAATCTTACCAAGGAGGTGAATGACCTATACAATGAGAACTACAAGACATTATTGAAAGAAATCGATGATGACATAAAGAAATGGAAAGATATCCCATGCACGTGGATTGGAAGAATAAACATAGTTAAAATGTCTATATTACCTAAAGCAATCTACAGATTCAATGCAATCCCAATCAGAATCCCAATGACATTCTTCACGGAAATAGAAAACAGAATACTAAAATTTATATGGGGCAACAAAAGACCCCGAATAGCTAAAGCAATCCTAAGAAAAAAGAACAAAGCAGGAGGCATCACAATCCCTGACTTCAAAACATACTACAAAGCAATAGTAATCAAAACAGCATGGTACTGGTACAAAAACAGACACACAGATCAATGGAACAGAATTGAAAGCCCAGAAATAAAACCACACATATACGGACAGCAAATTTTCGACACAGGTGCTAAGATCATACAATGGAGAAAGGAAAGTCTCTTCAATAAATGGTGTCAGGAAAACTGGACAGCCACACGCAAAAGAATGAAAATGGACCATCTGCTATCGCCATTCACAAAAATTAACTCAAAATGGATCAAAGACCTGAAGGTGAGACCTGAAACTATAAAACTCATAGAAGAAAATATAGGCAACACACTATTTGACATTGGTCATAAAGGAATCTTTTCGGATGACATGCCTACCCAGACTAGGGAAGCTAAAGAAAAAATAAACAAGTGGGACTTTATCAGATTAAAGAGCTTCTATAAGACAAACAAAACCAGAATCAAGATGAACAGACAACCCACCAGCTGGGAGAGAATATTTGCAAAACATACATCTGACAAGGGGTTGATCTCCATAATATATAAAGAACTCACACAACTGAACAACAAAAAAACAAACAACCCGATCAAAAAATGGGCAGAGGAAATGAACAGACACTTCTCCAAAGAAGATATACAGATGGCCAATAGGCACATGAAAAGATGTTCAACATCACTAATCATCAGGGAAATGCAAATCAAAACAACACTAAGATATCACCTCATGCCCGTTAGAATGGCTATAATCACCAAGACAAAAAACAACAAATGTTGGAGAGGATGTGGAGAAACAGGAACCCTCATACACAGCTGGTGGGAATGCAAACTGGTGCAGCCTCTATGGAAAATGGTATGGAGATTCCTCAAAGAATTAAAAATAGAGATGTCCTATGACCCAGCCATCCCACTACCGGGAATCTATCCAACGAACCTGAAATCAACAATCCAAAGAGGCTTATGCACCCCTATGTTCATTGCAGCATTATTCACCATAGCCAAGAAGTGGAAGCAACCTAAGTGTCCCTCAACTGACAATTGGATCCAGAAAATGTGGTATATATATACAATGGAATACTACTCAGCCATAACAAAACACAAAATCGTCCCATTTGCAACAACATGGATGGGCCTGGAGGGTATTATGTTAAGTGAAGTAAGCCAGAAGGAGAAAGACAAACACTGTATGATCTCACTCATATGTGGAATATAAACCAACACATGGACAGAGAAAACTGCATTGTGGTTACCAGGGGCAATGGGGGTGGGGGTGGGGGTGGGGGTGGGGGGTGGGCACAAGGGGTGAAGGGAGTCATATATATGGTGATGGACAAACAAAAATGTACAACCCAAAAATTTCACAATGTTAAAAACTATTAAAACATCAATAAAAAAAATTAGTATCTTAAAACTTTTAAGAAATTTGGTGGAATTTATTATATTTCTATATATATTAATTTTATTTTATACACTGTGACTTTAAATAGTTATGGCTAAATTACTACATTAAATATAAGTACACATTTGACTATTTCACCTCTATCCCTATTAGCTAGCAAAAAAATATTCTTTTTAATGGACCTTCTACTTGGGAAAATGCTGGTGATAGAGAACAGGGACTGGGGAAGAATAATCTTATGTTCAGGGTCACCTTATATTGAGGCATACAGAGTAGCCAGCTTCCAGATAAACAACCCCAAGGCTGAAGGAAAGGCCCAGAACTAGTTTCTGCACAGTAAAACAGAAAATAATACCACTTCTTCACGGCTTTCATGCACATAAATAACATCTATTAATTGGCACACAGCTTAAAATAACTCGATTCAATACAGTCTAGTGATAACCAAAGAAACCAGGGCTGAGGTATTTTCAGCTGTAGCCCCAGCAAGAAGCTGAGTATGTTACATACATCCAATAGTCAAGAGAAGCGTATCTACTTCTAGGGCCAAAGATTAGCACCAACCAGGAAGAACTACTTCCCCTGGAACTAACTACCACCTTACAGCTCACTTACCAGGACAGGAACTCGATTTTTCAAATACAAAGGAGATATCAGACTCTCTGACCCATATTATACTCCCCCATGAAACAATCATTATTTCATTATCCTTTTTATACCTTACTGCTGCCTAGAGAATAAAATTCAAATTCCCTTAAAGCCCTCTTCAATTTAACCTCTACCAATCTTCTAATCTAATTTCCTATATTGTATACAGCATACAAATCAGACAAGTTCCAAGAACATGACCTGTCTTTTTCAAAACTTCTGTGTCCTTCATGTTGCTAAATGTAACAATTTGGGGGGGGGGGTCCTAATTTTATTTGACCTCTTGGCAACACTCCCAGTTGTCCATTTCTTCCTGTGTGCAGGCTCATCCTCCTCTATCTGGCCAGGCAATATTGGGAAGTCCTCAAAAATTGGCCCTATCCTTACCTTACACCATATAAAAAAATTAACTCAAAAATGATCAAAAATCTAAATGTAAGAGCTAAAACTATAAAACTCTCACAAGAAAATATAGAGAAAAAATTTCACAACATTGATTTAGCAATGATTTCTCGGATATGACAAAAGAACAGGCAACAAAAGAAAGAGATAAATTGGACTTCATTAAAATTAAAAATTTTTGTATATCAAAGGACACTATAAAAAGAATGAAAATGCAGTCCACAGAACGAAAGAAAATAGTTGCAAATCATGTCTCTCTTAAGGGATTAATACAGAATATATAAAGAACTTCTACAACTCAACAACAACAACAACAACACCAATCAAAAAATGAGCAATGGGGGGCTGGCCTGGTGGCGTAGTGGTTAAGGTCGCGTGTTCTGCTGTAGCAGCCCAGGATTCACAGGTTCAGATCCCAGGCGCAGACCTACACACAGCTTATCAAGCCATGCTGTGGCAGGTGTCCCACATATAAAGTAGAGGAAGATGGGCACAGATGTTAGCCCAGGGCCAGTCTTCGTCAGCAAAAAGAGGAGGACTGGCAACAGATGTTAGCTCAGGGCTAATCTTCCTCACAAAAAAAATTTTAAAAATGGGCAAAGGACTTGAACAGACGTTTCTCCAAAGAAGATATACAAATGGTCAATGAGCACACAAAAAGATGCTGAACATCACTAATCATTAGGGAAATGAAAATCAATACCAAAATGAGATACCACTTCACACTCTTAAGGATGGCTATTACAAAAAAGAAAAAGAAAATAAGAGTTAGCAAGGACATGGAGAAATGAGAACATTGTACATTGCTAGTCAGAATGTGAAATGGTACAGCTGCTGTGAAAACCAGTTTGATGGTTCCTCAAAAAATTAAACGCCATGTCCATAGCAGCATTATTCATAACAGCCAAAAGGGGGAAGCAACCCAAGTATCCATCAATGGATGAATGGATAAACAAAATGTAGTATTTTCATATAATGGAATATTATTCAGCCTTAAAAAGGAATGAAATTCTGACACATGCTACAACATGGATGAATCTTGAAGGTATTATGTTAAATGAAAGAAGCCAGACACATAAGGATTATATGATTCCGCTTATATGATGTACCTAGAGTAATCACAGAGACAGAAAGCAGAATGGTGGTTGTCAGGGACTGGGAGGAGAAGAGAATGGGGAATCATTGTTTAATGAGCACCAAGTTTCAGTTTGGAAGAATGAAAAAGTTCTGGAGATGGATGGTGGTGATGGTCGCATAACCATGTGAATGTACTTAATGCCACTGAACTGTACACTTAATAATGGTTAAAATTATAAATGTTATATATATATTTTATCACCAATAAAAAAAATTAGTCTTAGGTCCTTGTCTCTTCTCTCTCTAGCCTGTCTCCATTGGCAACCTTACCCATGACAACAGCAACAATGACTAAACCAAATTTATGTTTCCTGCCCAAGCTCATCCCTCTGAGCTTCAGACTAACCCCAACTTTCACCTTACAAAATGAAATCAACTTCCACCTTATACTAACGAAACTAGAAAAAGAAGAGCAAATTAAACTCAAAGTAAACATAAGAAAGGAAATAATAAAGATGAAAGAGAAAAATCAACGAAAAGAAACATAAAAACAGCGAATATCAATGAAACCCAAAGCTGGTTCTTTGAAAACATAAATAAAACTAACCATTAGAATGATCAAAAAGAGAGAAGACACAAATTACCAATATCCAGAATAAGAGGTGACATCATTACAGATTGTACAGATATTAAAAGATAATAAAGAAACGTTATGAGCAATTTTATGTCAATAAATTTGACAACATAGATGAAACAGAAAAATTCCTTGAAACAAACTTTTATAAAATTCACTCAAAAAAAAAAAAAAAAGGATAACCTGAACAGCTCTCTAGCTATTAGCTATTAAAGACATTAATTTTGTAGTTTAAAGCCTTCCCACAAAGAAATCTCCAGGCCAGATGGCTTCATTGGTGAGTCCTACCAAATATTTAAAGAAAAATAATACCAATTCCACACAAATTCTTCTGGAAAATTGTACAAAAAGAAATATTTCCCAGCTCATTCAATGAGGCCAGCATTATCCTGATACCAAAACCAGCCAAAGACTTCATAGGAAAACAAAAACAAAAAAACACTACAGAACAATATCCCTCATAAATACAGATGTAAAAATACTAAATAAAATTTTAGCAAATTGAATATAACAAAATATTAGAGAGATAATATATCATGACCAAGTCGGGTTTATCCCAGGAATGTAGAGTTGCCTTAACATTCAAAAATGAATGTAATTCACTATATTATAAAAATTAAAAAGAAAAATCATATGATAATCTCAATAGATACAGAAAAACCCATTTGATAAATTCCAACATCCATTCCTGATGAAAGCTCTCAGTAAACCAGGAATAGAATAGAACTTCCTCAACTGGATAAAGAGCATCTACAAAAAACCTATAGCTAACTTCATACTACTGGTCAAAGATGGACTATTTCCCCCTAAGATCAGGAACATGACAAAGTTTTCCCACTCTCATAATTTCTCTTCAATGTTGTACAAAAAGTACTAGCCAGTGCAATCAGGCAAAAGAAGAAATAAAGGACATCCACATTAGAAAGGAAGGAGTTAAACTGTCTTTATTTGGAGATGACATGATCATTTATGAAGAAGACCCAATGGAATCTACTAAAAAAACTAGTAGAACCAATAAGTGAGTTTAGCAAGGCTGCAAGATACAAGATAGATAAACAAGTATCAACTGTATCTCTATACACTAGAAACGAACAGATAAAGGAATTTTTTAAATATTATTTATTATAATAAAAATATTACTTAGGGATAAATCTGATGGAAGATGTGAAAGACAGACCTGTACACTGAAAATCAGAAAATACAGTTAAGAGAAATTATAAATAAGACCTAAAGAAATGGAGGGATATACCTTGTTCATGGGTCTGAAGACTCAATATTGTTAAGATGTCAGTCTCTTCCCAAATACATCCATAGACTCAGTGCAATTTCAAATAAAATCCTAGTAAGTACGTTTTTTTGTAGAAATTGACAAGCTAATTCTAAAATTCATATGGAAATGCAATTTTTATGATGCTTTTTTGAAGGATATATACATCCTTTACAATAGAAAGACTTTATTAAGATATTTACCATTGAAAATCAACACACTTAAGAGCAATTTTCCAACATTTCTAGGACATTTATGATGCACATTTACTCTCTAAATCGGGAATAAGTAATTGTATCTTATTTCCTTTATTTACAGATTGTCAAATAGTGAGTTTATTACATAAGTTTGTAAATAACTTTTACCAGCATCTGACAGTATTATTACCTATATTTGTCTTTTCTTCTATTTTTACAAATAGAAGATATTTTATATCTTTATAACATACATTGTATGTTCTTCTAAGGTGCTCATGGAATCATTTAAATATATTTTTATTACTGTAAAATCATGCACATAAGAACAAAAAATACAGAAGACGCTAAATAAAAACTATAAATCCCATTTCTTGGCTCATCTACCGGGTTTTTACTAAAAGGTATGCGCTCTTTTGCCCAAGTATTTCTTCTTTTCCCATACTTGGTAGTCCCAACCTCAACCTCCATATCATCAATTTCACATTTTCAAGATGTATAACCTTTTACATTATGTGCTATAACTATAAATGTCTTTTGTGTTTTAGCTACGAGTTATTTTTTAAAGAGATAACAAATATCTAGGGCCTACAATATTAAAAACATAATTTTCACTCAGAATCAAACAGCATTTGGACATATAGAGACATTGCTAAATCTATACCACTTGAAACAAAAAAATGGATTAATAAGAAAAGTGAGAAAAAAACAAGAGGAACACATTCTTCTTTTATTAAATACATAATGTGTTTTTACATTCTAAGATCATTTAGCTTTTTCACCATAAGGAATAAAGTTATTCTTTTCTTTTTTTTTTTTTGCTGGGAAAGAGTCAGAGCTAACACGTATTGCCAATCTTCCTCTCTCTCTTCTTTTTCTCCCCAAAGCCCCAGTACATAATTGTATATTTTAGTTGTAAGTCCTTCTAGTTCTTCTACGTGAGCCGCCGTCACAGCACGGCTACTGACAGATGAGTGGTATAGTTCCACCCAGGCCACCAAAAAGGAGTGCTCCGAACTTTAACCGCGAGGCCATCAGGGCTGGCTCAGGAATAAAGTTATTCTTAAACAATCTTCTTGGACCTTTGAATCTCCTGTTTTAACTTGGAACGTTTGCTTTCTAACAATACCCACTCTACAGGTGTTAACCTAGAATTATCGGGTGTTTTTTTAAATTTTTTTTGAAGGAGAGGGCATTCCTAAACTCACTTCTAATGTAACAATCTAAGCAAACTGAAAGTAAAAAGACAGAAAGAGATTTATAAAGCAAACGTTAACTAACGGCAAGGCTATATTAATATCAGAAAAGGAGATTTCAGAGCACAGAATATTACCAGACACAGAGAAGGACATTATACAACGATTAAAAGGTAAACCAACCAGAGATAATCCTAACTGTGTATACACCAAAAAAACCAAGCTGCTAAATATGTGAGACAAAAACTGATAGAACTAAAAAGAGAAATAGATAAACATACAATTATATTGAAGACGTCAACATCCCTCTCTCAACAGTTGATAGAACAATGAAACAGAAAATCAGCAAGGTTACAGAAGAACTCAACAACACCATCAACCAACAAGATCTAATCAACATTTATAGAATACTCCACCCAACAAGAACACAATATACATCTTATCAAGCGCCCACAGAATGTATACCAAAAAAGACCACATCCTGAGCCATGACAAAAACTACAACAAACTTAAAAGAATTTAAATCATACAGAGTATGTTCGCTCTGGCCACAATGAAACCAAACTAGAAATCAGTAACAGAAAAATAACATGAAAATCTCATACGTGGAAACTAAAAAATCACACTTGTAAATAATACCTGGGTCAAAAAGGAAGTCTCAAGGGAAATCAAAAGATACACAGAACTGAATAAAAAGGAAAATACAATATATCAAAATTAGTGCAAAATAATTAAAGCAGTGCTAAAAAATAAATTTGTAGCACTAAATACATACATTGGAAAAGAGGAAAAGTTTCAAATCAACAATCTAAGCTTCCCCAACAAGAATCTAGGAAAAGGAGAGCAAAATAAACTAAAAGCAAGCAGAAGGAAGGAAATAATAAAGAGCAGAAATCAGTGACACTGAAAACAGAAAAACAAGAGAAAAATCAATGAAACAAAGCATTAGTTCTTTGAAAAATCAATAAAATTGAAAAACTTGTAGCATGACTCACAAAGAAAAAAAGAGTGAGAATACAAATTACCAATATCAGGAATCCTAGCAGGAATATCACCACAGACCTCGCAGACATGAAAAAGATAAGGGATTACTACCAACAACTCTACACACATAAATTTGACAACTTCAATGAAATGGACCACTTTCTCAAAAAACACAAACTACCACAATTCACTCAATATGAAATACAAGCATACCTCATTTTATTGTGCTTTGTTTATTGCGCTTCGCAGATATTGCATTTTTTTGCAAGACCTTCCCCCAGCAAAAAGATTATGACTCACTGAAGGTTCAAATGATGGTTAGCATTGTTTAGCAATAAAGTACTTTTTAATTAAGGTATGTACATCAGTTTTTTTAGACATAATGCTATTGCGTACTTAACAGACTATGGTAGAGTGTAAACACAACTTTTATATGCGATGGGAAACCAAAAAATTTGTGTGACTCACTTTATTGCAATATTCCCTTTATTGCGGTGGTATGGAAATGAACTCACAATATTTCCAAGGTATGCCTGTAGATAATTTGAATAGCCCTAATAACTATTAAGAAAATTGAATTCATAATTTAAAAACTCTCCAAAAAGAAACCTCCAGACTCCCTTTTCACTGGAGAATTTTATGAAACATTTAAAGAAAAATAAACACCAATTCTACATAATCTCTTCCAGAAAACAGACGAGGAGGAGACACTTCCCAACTTATTTATGAAGCTAGTGTTACCTTGATACCAAAACCAAATACAGTACAAAAAAAGAAAACTACAGACCAATACCCCTCAAACTACAGACCAATACCCCTCATGAATATTCCTTAAAAAAATATTACCAACATAATTCAGCAATATATAAGAGGAATTACATACCCTAACAAATGAGGTTTATTCCAGGAATGCCAGCCTGTCTCAATATTTAGAAATCAGTCAGTGTAATCCACCATATTAACAGGCTCAAGAAGAATTACATGATCATATTAACACAGAAAAAGCATTTGAGAAAATTTAACATCCATTCATGATAAAAACAGGAATAGAATGGAACTTCACTAACTTTCTAAAGAGCATCTACAAAAAACCTATAGCTAACATTATACTTAATGGTGAAAGACTGAATGCTTTCTCCCTAAGACTGAGAACAAGGTTAGGATATCCACTCTCACCACTCTTACTCAGCATAGTGCTGGAAGTTCTAGAGCATGCAATAAAGCAAGAAAAGGAAATAAAAGGCATACAGATGGGAAAGGAAAAAATAAAAACTGTCCCTCTTTGCAAATAACATGATTGTCTACTTAAAAACAAAATTCCAAGGAATCTACAAAAACACTCCTAGAATAATTGAGTTTAACAAGGTCACAGGATTCAAAATAAATATACAAATGTCAATTGTATTTCTATGCACACCAAAATTAAAAATACAATACCATATAGAATCACTTAAAAAATGAAATAGGTATAAATCTAAGAAAACATGTAAAGGACTTGTATATTGAAAACTACACAATGCTGATGAAAGAAATCAAAGATGATCAAAAAAAATGGAGAGACATACCTTGTTCATGGATTAGAAGACTCAACGTGGTAAAAATGTCTTTCAACAGGTGAATGGTTAAACAAACAGTAGTACATCCATACCATAGAATACTACACCACAATAAAAAGGGATGAATTATTGATACTCGCAACAACCTGTATGAATCTCCAGAGAATTATGCTAATGAAAAAAAGCCAATTCCCAAAAGATTACATACTATATTATTTCATTTAACATTCTTGAAATGACAGAAGTATAGCAATGAAGAACAGATTAGTGTTTGCCTGGGGTTAAGGTGGGGTAAGCAGGGATGGGAAGGAAATGAGTATGGCTATAATAGGACAAAATGAGGAATCCTTGTTGTGATGGAAATGTTCGGTATTTTGACTATATCAATGTCAATATCACAGCTGTGATATTATACTATAGTTTTTCTATAGTCAAACTTTCTATAGTCAAACTTTCCCAGCTATCTCCAGTCTTCCAAGCCATCCTATCTGTTGCCCCAGACATTATGGAGCAGAGATAAACCATCTCACACCCAAACTACTGACTCATAGACTTGTAAGCCTAATAACTGGTTGCTGATTTACACTGGGGATTGGCAAACTTTTTCCGTGAAGGGCCAGAGAGTAATTTTTTAGGCTTTGAGAGCCACACAGTCTCTGTCACGACTACTCAACTCTGGTATAGTAGCACAAAAGCGACCATAGACTATATATAAATGAATGAGCATGGCTGTTTTCCAAAAATTTTATTTATGGACATGCAAGTCTGAATTTCATATAATTTTCATGTGTCACAAAATATTCTTGAGTTTTTCCAAACTATAAAGTCCCTTCTTAGTTCAGGGGCTGTACAAAAACAGGTAGAAGGTTGGATTTCGCCCCATGGGCTGTAGTTTCCTGACCTTGGTTTACACCATTAGGTTTTGGGATAGTTTCTTATACAACAATGAATCTGGAATACACATTAAAGTACTCAGGGGTAAGAGAAAATAATTCTGAAACTTATTCTCAAACTGCTCCAAAAAGAAATAATACGTGTACAGAGAGAGAAAAAGAAAACAATGATAAAGCAAATGTGGGAAAATGTTAATATTTGATGAAGGTCAGTGAAGTCTATAGTGAGTTCTTTAATCCTCCATCCCCACCCCCATAACAAATGTTCATTAACATTTAGGTGTATTTTCTTTCAGCCTCAGTACCAAATTGTACATAATTGCTCCTTTCACCTTAGGTGAATACCAAAACAGCCCCACCAAGTCTTTTAACAAAACTATCCTTTCTATAGTGACACTTATTTAATCATTTCTTCTACTAGTCAACATTAATGCTAACAAATATACACATAAATGTTTAAACATTCATTTAAGCTTAAAAATAAAAGGTCTGTGTGTATATGTGTAGGAATATGAATGTTGGGGGTAGGAATGATAATTAATGATCCCTAAAAGCTCTGCAAACTAGAAATATTAATTTCCACTTTAGTTGCGAGTAATAGCAAGTTATTTACTTGTTGTAACAGCAAATTAGCAAAAAGTCCACACACAAACAGTTGGCAAAAGGTATCAGTTTTCATTTCTGTATCCGCTTTCTAACAGTGGCAGATACTACCCTAGTAAAGAACTCTAGGAAATGAAAACGTTTTAAAACCATAAAGAAAAAGTACATCACTACTTATTACGATAAGATGTGAGCTCAGTGTACACGGCAGCTGCTTATGCTACAACCGTAACACAGATTGTTGGGGGTGTTTTATTTCGTTTTGTTTTTGATTCAAACTTCCACCTCATACTGACCTTCCCACCAACCAACTCGCACGCATCAGGATCTACAATCTTCTGAGCTTCGTAACTACATAGAAACTAAAACAATAAATTATATAAAGCCAGTATGATTTTAATCTGTGAAAAATGAGTATTAAAAGCATTATTATCCCAAGAAAATGAAATATGCCAGTGTTTCCAATAAGTCACAATCAATGTAATTGATACTACAGCTACCGCCACACATCTTCTCATACCAAAAGCAGTATTTAAAACTTTGCCTTCTATAATGTGTAGATGTCTTCAAGTCTTTTAACTCTTTATTTAAAATTATTTATACCAAAACTGTAGCTATAAATTCAAATGTAAGTTTTTGAAAATTGAAGAATTTAACTAAAAGCTTTGCAAGTCCAGAGATTCCAAGAAATTAGCAGTTTCTGAATTAGAATAAGTTAAAGGAAAAGAATCTATCATTTTCTTCCAAGGAGGGGAGGGAACAACGTCATATCTCCTATCTCAAAACCCTTGAAAAGGCCGGACAATGGAGTCAGTGAGGTCTAGTTTTCTATCTCTGTCCTTTCCATACAATCTTTATAAGGCTTCTTCAATTCCTACTTTGATTTCTCCAAGCATGCTCACAGCAAGCCATGCTTTACCTTTTATCTTACAAATGTCTCTGAGTTTGGAGCCTCGCCAAACCTACTGCCAATCCTACTTCCTCTTCCTAAAGCACTGGGCTGTAAAAGTCACAACAATAGAATTTTTGAGAGCTGCAATTTAGCTTGGAGATCTCGTATGCAATCTTTTAATTTTACAGATGTGTTCAGCTGGACAGCAACAGAGCCAGACTAGAAACCAGGGCTCCTAAGTTAAATGTTCTTTCATTTAACTTGCTTATTAAGGAATAAGGTATTGTATTGCATGCTCCAGTTTGCCTCTGTCATTTTACTGAATCCTAAAATCTCAGACTTGGAAAGAATTTTAAAGATCATCTTGATAGTCTCAACACCTACTTAGCCTAGATGCAGGAATCCAGTCAATATTATGTTTGCCAAGCAGTTACCCAGCAGTACGGAAACCATTAGCTCCACCCAGATGCCCCATCTATCTTTAGGCAACCCTGACTGTTCTTCCCCATGTTGAGGGAAACCCGTCTCCCTTTAACTTCTATCCACTGATCTTAACTTCGCCTCTTGGTGCCAGGCAGAATATACCTATTTCCATTTCCAAGAACAGCCTTTCAGATACTTCCAACACCCACTCTATCTCGTGGAGTATTTTCTCTTCTCTTAAGCTAAATAGCCTCAACTCCTTAAACCTAACCTTGTGTAATTTTGACCCTTCCTAGTCACTTTCCTCCGAACACACTTCAACTTGCTTATAACCATCTGAAACTAGGATGCCCAGAAATGAAGATAATACTCCAAATGTGGTCTGACTAAAGAACCATTAACTCCCTTTCTTAGAGATCTCCATTAATGCAGCTTAAGAACACATTTGTTTTGCTTTGTTTTTTTGACAGCCACATCACATCAGACTCATAGTAAGCTTACCACTGACTAAAATCTTTTCCTTACACATTAAATCAAATCTCTTTCACTAGACACTTACACAGCAAGACTCTTTTAGACTCAAGTACACAGCTTTATATTTTTCTCATTCAAAGTAATCTTTTTAAATTCGGCCCATGATTCCAGCCAATTGAGATCTTTTGAGATCCTGGTTCTTGATTCACATATCTACTATCCTCATAGCTTCACCATGATCTGCAAATTTGAAATGCATGCCTTTTATACTGCATACAAGTAAAGTAATTGATAAAAATAAACAGAAGAGAGACAAGCACCACATCCTGTGGTAACGCTGTAGAAATGTCCCTTTGAACATAAAATAATAAATTATCCAGTTTCCAGCACATATTTTTTCCATCTTGACAGTATCACTATGTAGCTTAGCAAACCCTTTACTGAACTACAAATGTGGTATGTTTATCACATTTGCTTCATCTCTCAAAGGGGCAGATCTGTCAAAAAAATGAACTCAGATTAGCCTAACATGACCATACTCGTCTCTCTCATTATTAACTGCTTATAAACAAACCATGGTTTTTGTCATGTTTTTGAATCTTCCTAAGGCTCAACGTTAACTTGTTTAGTCCGCAGCTTGACGAAAAACAAACAAAAATTCCCCTTGCCCATCTCTAGGTTTTGTCTCTAGATCTCTCCTGACCCTACTGGTTCTTCAAAAAAATCACCAGTGGAAACATAAATTTTTCTTTTCCTTCCTTTGGGTTTCTGAATAAAAAAGCCTTAGTGGAGTGCTATTTCTTTTTATTTTTAAGCCTACGTTTCATATGCTTTCTATTACTTTTTCTCTGCTTATCAAATTACATTTTGAAGCTGTAAATTTTTGTAACCTCAGTCTAGTACCAACTTGGAACTGCACTGGTAATTTGCCTTGGAATCCAATTATTTTTTCAATGTTTCTCTAGCTTGTATTTTGAATAGGTTATCTTAATTCTGGGCGCTAATATTCAATATCTCAAAATCTGCTTGTTCATACAAGCAAATACCACATTTATTTGTTTTCAATAAAAATATCAATTTCATTGCTAACAATAAAAGTATAACAATAAAAGTATCACACACATTAAGAATGGATATCTCATGCTGGAATAACTGAATATCTTATGGGAAAAAATGAACCTCAATCTCTACCTCGCATCATATATAAATATTAACTTGAAATGGACCATAAACCTAAATGTAAATGCTAACTCTATAAGACTTCTAGAAAAAACAAAGGAGAAAATCTTCATGGCCTTGTAGTAGGCAAAGACTTCTTAGATAGGACACAAAAAAACACTAACTACGAGAGAAAATATTGATGAATTGGATTTTATCAAAATTCAACATTGTTCTTAAAAAATATTATGAACATGAAAAGGAAAGACAGAATTGGAGAAAATATTCATAATACTTTTATCAGCTATTGTTGGTATCTAGAATATGTGAAGAATTCTTAAAAATTAACAATAAGGCAAAACAACCCACTTTTTAAAAAATGGGTAAAAGATTTGAATAGACAGTTCAAAAACAAGATATATAAGCACATGAAAAGATACTCAACAGCATCAGTCAGCAGGAAAGAGCAAATACATACTTACCAAATGGCTAAAAGTTTGATTAAAAATTTTGATACATAAGTTTACGGACCATCTTAATAACAAGAGGCAAATTTCAAGGCTGAAAATTACATTTCCATTGACATTTCTAAGAAAACAAACTTGATTACATAAAGTTCAAGTCAGTATTAAGATAACATATTCATATCTAACAATTTGCTTAACATATCAAACGTGACCTAATTTATCTAGTCGTTTAAATATAATTAGGAGCATCATACGCAATTGGGAAAACTTGTAGCAAAAGAATTTTTTCTCCTTCTTACCTCTACAAATTAACTATTTAAGACCTTAATCATTTCTTTTAGTAAATACTAAAAAATTGAATAATTCAAATTTAAAGTTAAAATGCATTCTATCCCAATCAACGCATGACACATTTATTAAGTGCCTACTCTACATACTAGGTACATGCTTGATTATTAAAATCATTTTCTAAAAACTACAAAGGTAGGAAAAATATAATGCACACAAAAGCATCAAATATTGGAACTCAAATCCCATTGTGCTAAATATGTTAAAACTTCCCCCCAACAAATACAGTTACTGCCACATATTCTTCTTTCTTCTCCTTTGCAGCCCTCTCTCCCTGTATTTTTCATGATAGTTATTTCAATTATAGTAACAAAAGCCCTTTACTTTATTACTATAGGAAGGAGAAGGCACTCAAATTACAACATTGAAATTGTTTTGTGTGGAATGGAGGCTATATACAGTCTTTGGGACCCAATGAAACTTCTGTTACATTTATATCATAATCCAGTTTCTTTCAAACAAATTCGTCATCTCCAACATACTTGATACACCTGGAAAGTTAACATCTCAACAAATATTTTACATATTTGAATAATCAATGGCTTACTAAAGAGACAAGTTTATTTTTATGGAGATTGCTTCAGAGACTTCATTCCCAAATTTCATGTAGAAGGAGTCATTCCAAAATGCAGTAAGTTTCTGTGTGGAATAGGAAATTCAAGATCTTGTCCAAAATAGGCATATAACTTTGCCCACAAATCTAAACAATTTGACAAATTAGGGCTTGAACCACAATTTTAAGTTGAGGATCCTGAGTGGTAGAGAGGCTTATTATAGGATATCTAGCATAGAACCAGTAGTGATTACCTTATTTGCTTCAGTAAAGACGCTATTGAAGTTGTCTTGCCCTATTTCATATTGGTCAATTCCCTTCCCATTAAAAAGCACCGAGTTTCCACTCCTCTTAGACCATACATACAATTTCTGTCAAAAATCTCATAAAGAATCAGGAATAGGAATGTCACACCATAAACCCAATCTTACTACCAGAACAACATTCAAAGTCCATACATAATCAAAATTGAATAAATCTTTGAAGATTAAAAAAACGAGGAAAGATTGAGAAAATGTCACAGACAACTAAATACAACGTGGTATCCTGGATTGGATCCTGGAACAGAAAAAGGGCATTAAAGGAAAAACTAATGAAATCTGAATAAAGTCTGGAGTTTAGTTAATAGTAATTTACCAACGTTCATTTCTTAGTTTTGACAAATGAACCACAGAAATGTAGGATGATAACACTCAGGGAAACTGAGTGTTAACATTACATGTAAGACTGTGAAATACCACAGAAATGTAAGATGATAACATTCAGGGAAACTGAAGCTGAGTGAGGAGTATACAGAAAAGCTCTGTACTACCTTTCAACTTTTCTGTAAGTCTAAAATTAGTCTAACAACAACAAAAAACGCCACAAAAAACAGAATTAGAAAGAATTGTATGTAGAATAAAAGGCTTTTAAATCTGAAAACAAAAAAATAGAGCAGACATATCAATAGGAAAAAATAAGAGCTCCAGTCAGTAAATAGATAATAATGCACAGATGAGTTATAAAAGAGGAAAGGCAACTAGTTAACAAATAAAAGAAAAACATTAAATTTACAAACAAAAATAAAATTAAAACAAGGTGAAACCATTATTTTACATAGCAAATTAGCAACTTAAAAAATTATATTATTGGTAAAAGTATGGTGAGTTGGCACAGCCACACATTGCTGACCATACAGACTGACCATACGGAATATTAAGATAATTTTTATAAAGCAGTTTGGCACAATATGTCACAAGCCAAAAAACAGACTTAGTAATCCAACTTTGGGAAAATAAACTAAGGAAACAATCTGAAACATAAAAAACTTTTATACAAAATATGCTCACTAAAGCATTCCTGACATTTAATTTTTACTGATACAACCTATAAGACATCCACCATAGGAAAATAGTTAATTATGCCACATTTACTTGATAGGCAGTTATTAACAATGACATTCACAAAGTTCATAATAAACGTGAGGAATTCAGATTCAGAACTGTATAAACAAGGTATCATAACTAGGTAAAATAAATGAAGAAAAATTATTCTGTAAAAGAGACTGGAAGAAAGTACACCTAAAACATGAATAATAGTTATCTCTGGGTAATGGGATTATGGGTAATATGTTCTTATTTTTTCTATATTTTATGATTTTTATTATAAATAAGTTGCTTTTATAATGGGGAAAATTATATTTTGAAGAAATCAAAGTACAGGAAGCATAATTTAATATATCATGTATTTGGATGATTTTAATTAAAAGATAATTATCATAAAACATTTTGGTACATACTAAAAAGTCACTAAAATTATTTAAAGATATATGTAATCATTATTGAACTTTCTATAAAACATTCTGGTACTCCTCAAAAACTATCAATGTGCATTTGGGTTCATATTAGAAATAAGGTCGTACCCTCAATGAGTTTACAATCTATTGGGAACCAAGATTAAGTTACAAGAACAAGAAAAAAGAACAACAAAAGAAGTTAAATATTGAAATACTACGAGCAAAGTGGCTGAGTATGGACTCTACAATCAGATAGATCTAAGTTGAATCCTGATTCCAATAATTGTGTGACCTTGGGCAAGTCTCAACCTCTCTAAGCCCAGTTGCCCTTGTCTGTTACCTGGAGGTAATAATAGTACCAACTTTCCAGAATTACTGGGAGCAATAAATGAAATATTCAAGCAAAACACTTGGCAAAATGTCTGGCACAAAATCAGTATGTAAACGTTAACTATTATTTTTTTTAACTATTCATGGTGTTATTATTGACTATCAGTGTTATAGATGGTTAGAGAAAGGAAAGGAGATTAATAACAGCAAGAATTAAGGGAGGCTTTACAAAGGAGGTAAGAATTCAGATAATCCTTGAAGGAAGAGCAGAACTGGATAAGAGATGCAGAGCAATACTTAAAAATTAAGAGATCTGAATAAGTAGGGCATGTTTATAGAAGAGTGAAGTGAACTATCCAACTTACAGCAGAAGAGACAAAGAAATACTCCCTACAGAAAGAAGTGAAATAAAATTTTTTAAAAAATAAAAATAAAAGATTCTCTATTAGTAGTATTTGTATCATTCATCAATATAGATTTATCTTCAGGGGAAAAAATTTAAAGTACAAGTTAAATTACAGTATCTCAAACAATACTATATAAAAACCACTTTAACAAAACAGTAATTGACACTGTAATATTTAACAACGAAAGTCTAGCCAAGAAAAAAAAAGTATTTAAAACAACTAGTAGATATTAAATAAATATCATGTGCATTGGAAGAAAAAGAGGTAAAATAAAAAAAAAAACTAGAAATATTTTTGCACATACTAAGAAATCATAAGTATGAGAAAAATAAAATAAAGATCCTATTTAAGAAGGATGTACAAATAAAATTTCCTTAAATGTTTATGCATATAACTTTATGATTCTAACTGTTCCTGCCTGTTACATATATGTTGCAAAACAATTCAATAAACTTAAAAGGAAAAAAAAGCAAACAAACAAGGAAAGCAGAAAAAGTGGAAGACAAAAAAGAAACAAAGAATAGGGCAAAGAATAAAAAATGATAACAAATACTGTAGATATTAATCCAATTATATCAACAGTCACTTTAACATCAATGGTCTAAATAAACTAAAAGACTATCAGAATAGATTAAAAAAACCAGACCCAACTAAACTTGGGTCTACAACTAAATGTTGTCTACAATAAACCAACTTTTAATATAAAGACACAGCTTGATTAAAAGTGAAGGGATGGAAAAGATATGCCATGCTAACACTAATCAAAAAAAAGCTGGAGTAGCTATAGTAACTTCAGACAAAGCAGACTTTACATCAAGGAACATTATCAGAGATAAAGAAGGGCATTACACAATGATAAAGGAGTCAATTCTCCAAGAAGACATAACACTCCCTAATGTGTATGAGCCTAACAACAGAGCATCAAAACATATGAGGCGAAAACTGATACAACTGCATAGAGAAATAGATGAATTCACTATTATAGCTAGAGACTTCCACACGCCTCTATCAAGAATTGATAGATCCAGCTGGCAAAACATCAGTAGGACATCAACTAACTGGATCTATAGAAAATTCATCCAACAACAGCAGAGTACACATTCTTCTCAAGCTCACACATAGCATTCACCAAGACAGACCACATTCTGTGCCATAAGACACATCTTAAACTTAAAGAACTGAAATCATACAAAGTTTACTCTCATGCACAATGGAATTAAACTAGAAATCACTAGAAATCACTAACAGAAAGATAGCTGGAAAACTCCAAAATACTTGGAGATTAAACAAGGCACTTCTAAGCAACACATGGGTCTAAGGAGTCTCAAGAGAAATTTTAAAATATTTGAACAAATAAAACTGAAAATACAACTTACCAAAAGTTTAGGAATCCAGCAAAGCAGCGCTTAGAAGGATATTTGTAGCACTGAATGCATATGTTAGAAAAGAAGAAAGATCTAAAATCAATAATCTAAGCTTCTAATTTAGGAAATCAGAGAAGAGCAAATTAAATTCAAAGTAAGCAAAAGGAAAAAAATAATAAAAATTAGAGTAGAAAAAGGCAATGAAATTGAAAACAAAATCAATCAAAACCAAAAGATCATTTCTTTCATTGAAAAGAAAGATCTTTCACTGAAAAGATCAATGAAATTGATAAATTTCTAGCCAGGTTAACAAGAAAAAAAGAGAAAACACAAATTACTAACATCAGAAATGAAAGTGGGGCCATCATTACCTTCTCTGTGGACATTAAAAATGTCATAGGGCCAGCCCCGGGCTTGGCAGTTGGGTGCGGGCGCTCCGCTACTGGCGGCCCAAGTTCGGATCCAGACGCGCACTGACGCACCGCTTCTCCAGCTACGCTGAGGCCGCGTCCCACATACAGCAACTAGAAGGATGTGCAGCTATGACATACAACTATCTACTGGGGCTTTAGGGGAAAAAAAAAAAAGGAGGAGGATTGGCAATAGATGTTAGCTCAGAGCCGGTCTTCCTCAGCAAAAAGAGGAGGATTAGCACGGATGTTAGCTCAGGGCTGATCTTCCTCACACACACACAAAAAGATCATAAAAGAATATTATGAACAACTCTATGCCCACAAATTTGATAATCTAGATGAAATGGACCAAATTCCTTAAAAGACACAATCTACCAAACCCCCTACAATGAAAAATAGATAATCTGAATAGTACTATATCTATCAAAGAAATTGAATTAATAATTTAGCCTTCTAAGACAGAAAGCACCAGGCCCAGATGGGTTTGCAGGTAAATTCTACCAAACATTTAATGAAGAAATTATAATAATTCTCTAGAAAATCTCTTCCAGAAAATAGAGGCAGACAGAATACTTCCTAACTCATTCTATGAGGCCAGCATTACCCTAATACTCAAACCAGACAAAGACATTACAAGAAAGGAAAACTACAAACCAATCTCTCTCATTAACAAAGACACAAAAATCCTCAAGAAAATATTCCTAATTCAAATCCAACAATCATTCACGATAAAAACTCTCAGCCAACGAGAAATAGAGGGGAACTTCCTCAACTTAGTAAAGAATATCTACAAAAAACCTACAGCTAACACCATACTTAATGGTGAGAAACTAGATGCTCTCCCACTAAGATCAGGAACAAGGCAAGGACGTCTGCTCTCACCACTTGTATTCAAATCATATTGAAGTCCTAGTTAATGCGGTAAGATAAGAAAGGGAAATAAAAGGTATACAAGTTAGGAAGAAAGAAATAAAACTGTCTTTATTTACGCATGACAAGATTGCCTACACAGAAAATCCCAAAGAATCAACAGAAGAATCCTGAAACAAATAAACAATCATAGCAAGATCTCAGGATACAAAGTTACTACACAAAAGTAAATTGCTTAATTATTTACCAGCAATGAATAATTGGAATTTGAAACACAATACCATTTACATTAGCACTAAAAAATGAAATACTTATAAATCTAACAAAATATATATATATACACAAGATCTACCTGAGGAATACTACAAAACTCTTATAAAAAGAAATCAAAGAAGATCTAGATAAATGGAAAGATTCTCTGTACATAGATAAGACTCCTCAATACTGCCACGATATCAGTTCTTCTCAACTTGATCTACAGGTTCAATGCAATCCCTATCAAAATTTAAGCAAGTTATTTTGTAGATATTGACAAACTGATTCTAAAGTTTATATGGAGAGGCAAAGGACTCCGAACAGCCAACACAATATTGAAGGGGAAGAACAAAGTCGGAAGACTGACAACACCCAACTTCAGGACTCATAAAGCTACAGTAATCAAGACAGGGTAGTACTGGTGAAAGAATACAGATAGATCAACGGAACAGAATAAAGAGCCCAGAAAGAGATCCACACAAATATAGTCAACTTATCTTCGACAAAGAAACAAAGGTAATTCAATGGAGAAAGGACAGTTTTTTCAACAAACTGTGCTGGCATGAAGGGTATAGACCAGACTTTTACACCTTTCACAACACCAAATGCATGATACCTGAAAAAAAAATTGATAAGTTGGACTTCATTAAAATTAAAAACTTATGCTCTGTGAAAGACACTATTAAAGAGAATAAAAAGACAAGCCACAGATTGGGAGAAAATATTTGCAAAACAGGTATCTGATAAACGACTGGTATCCTAAATATACAAAGAACTCTTAAAACTCAACAATAAGAAAACAAGCTGATTTTTAAAATGGGCAAAGGATCCGAACACCTCATCAAAGAAGATATACCGATGGCAAATAGGCATACGAAAAGATGCTCAAAATCATATGTCACTATGGAATTACAAATTAAAACAACGAGACACTACTACATAACTATTAGAATGTTGAAAATTCAAAGTACTGACACCAAACCCAGGTGAGGATGTGGAGCAAAAAGAGCTCTCATTCATTGCTGGTGGAAATGCAAAATGGTACAGGCACTTTGGAAGACAGTTTAGCAGTTTCTTACAAAACTAATCATACTCTTACCATATGATACAGAAATTGTGCTCCTTGATATTTACCCAAATGAGTTGAAAACTTATGCTCCATACAAAACCTGTACACAAACGTTTATAGCAGCTTTATGCATAATTACCAAAACTTGGAAGCAACCAAGATGTCTCTCTATAGACGAATGGTTAAACTTACTGTGGTACCTCCACACAATGGAATATTACTCAGTGCTAAAAAGAAATTAGCTATCAAGCCACAAAAAGATATGGAGGAACTTTCACTACACATTGCTAAGTGAAAGAACCCAATCTGAAAAGGCTACATATTTTATGAGTCCAAGTACATGACATTCTGGAAAAGGCAAAACTATGGAGACAGTAAAAAGATCAATGGTTGTTGCCAGGGCTTCAGAAACAGGAAGAAAGAAATAAATAGGTGGAGTACAAGGGATTTTTAGGGTAGTGAAACTATTCTGTATGATACTGTAACAGTAGACTCATGTCATTATACATTTGTCAAAACCCATAGGTGCGCAACACAAAGAGTGAACCCTATGGACTTTAGGTAATCATAATGTATTATTACTGGATGAGGATGCTCTCTACGAAATGATATGGAATGATTTCCAGGATATATTGTTAGGTGAAAAGCAAAGTGAAAGTACAAATAGTATTTTCTTACCCCTTTTGTGTAAGAAAGAAGAAATAAGGAAAAAAGTACATTTGTGCAAAAAGCAACATAGGAAAAACATACCCAGACTCAACAAATGGTGCTAGACAACTGGATATTCACATGCAAAAGGATGAAGTTGGACTCCTCCTTTATACCACACACAAAAATTAACTCAAAATAGATTCTCAGATACAACATAAAAGCACAAGTAACAAAATAAAAAATAGATAAATCAGACTTCATATAATTTAAAACCTTTTGTGCATGAAAAACACCATCAAGTGAAAAGACAACTCACTGAACAAGAGAAAATATTTGCAATCACATATCTGATAAGTGTTTTATATCTAAAATACAGCCACGTGTCACTTAACAACAAGGATACATTCAGAGAAAAATGTCGTTAGGCAATTTCATTGTTGTGTTAACATCACAGAGTGTACTTACACAAACCTAGATGGTACAGTGTACTACACACCTAGGCTCTATGGTATAGCCTATTGTTCCTAGGCTACAAACCTTTACAGCATGTTATTGTACTGAATACTGTAGGTAATTGTAACACAATGGTAAGCAGTCTATGTATCTAAACATAGAAAAGGTACAGTAAAAATACAGTATAAAAGATGAAAAATGGTACACCTGTAGAGGGCACTTACCATGCATGGAGCTCGCAGGACTGGAGGTTGCTCTGGGTGAGTCAGTGAGTGAGTGGTGAGTGAATGTGAAGGCCTAGGATATTACTGTACGCTACTGTAGACTTTATAAACACTGTACACTTAGGCTACACTAAATTTATTTAAAAAAATTTTCTTCAATAATAAATTAACTTTAGCTTCCTGTAACCTTTTTACTTTATAAACTTTTCAATCTTTTTTAACTTTTTGACTCTTTTGTAATAACACTTAGCTTAAAACACAAACACACTGTATAGCTGTACAAAAATATTTTCTTTCTTTATATCCTTATCCTATAAGCTTTTTTATTTTTAAAATTACTTATTTATTTGTATTAATTTTTAAACTTTTTCTTAAAAACTAAGACTCAAACACACATATTAGCCTAGGCCTACACAGGGTCAGGATCATCAACATCACTGTCTTGCACTTGCACATCTTGTCCCACTGGAAAGTCGTCAGGGGCAATAACACATATGGAGCTATCATCTCCTATGATAACAATGCCTTCTTTTAGAATATCTCCTGAAGGACTTGCCTGAGGCTTTTCTTGAGGAGGTGTCACTCTTTTCAGAAATATGTCCACGGTGGTTTGCTTGGTTTGCATCGTTTTTTTCATCACAGAATTACTTATAAGCAGACAATGCAACCATGAATATTTTTCTCTCTTAATGAAACTCTTTCAGTGTTGGGGTCCATGTTTTCAAACTTTTTAAGGAGCTTGAGGTCTGCAAAAGCTTCTGCTAAATCCTTCACTGTGAATTTTCTTGGGGGTTCTTCTTTTTCTTCTGTAGTTTCCTTTTCTCTTGCCTCTTCTTCAGCTATGTTGCCCTGTTCCAGTTCCAACAACTCCTCATTAGTTAATTCCTCAGAAACCACCTTTAGGAGCTCCTCAATGTCATCTTCATCCACACTCAGGTTAAAGTTGTTTGCCATCTCAACCACAGCCTTATTGATTTTTGCAACCTCCTCATCATTCGTAAATTCTTTGAAGTCATGGACAAACCTCTTGAGTGTCTTCTTCCAGATGCCATTCATACACTCATTGGTGACATCACCCCAAGCCCAAGCAAGGTTCTTGATGTGGTCAAAATGCAGTCTTGATGCAGTCTGTAAATCTTTCCAGAATTACATCAGCGTCTTCTCAGTATCTTCCTCAGTTGCAGCAATAGCCTGGGAAAAGGTCCTCCTCAGGTAGTAGGCCTTAAAAGCTACTATAAATCCTTGATCCATTGGTTGGATCAAAGGGGTGGTGTTTGGAGGGAGAAACACACCTTTGATATTGGGACGAAGATCACCAATAAAAGGAGAATGTCTGGGAGCATTATCAACAATAAGCAAAATCTTCAAAGGTATGTTATTCTCCAAACAGTACTTCCCCATTTTGCTGGAACAGCAATTCAGGAGGGCAACTTAGAAGAGGAGCTGGGTCATTCATGACATCTTTTTTTTTTTTTTTTTGAGGACGATTGGTCCTGAGCTAACATTTGTTGCCAATCTTCCTCTTTTCTTCTTTTTTCTCCCCGAAGTCCCCAGTACATAGTTGTATATCCTAGTTGCAGGTCCTTCTAGTTCTTTTACGTGGGACGCCACCTCAGCATGGCTTGATGAGCGAGGAGTAGGTCTATGCCCAGGATCCAAACCTGTGAACCCCCGGCCGCCGAAGCAGAAGGCGTAAACTTAACTGCTGCCACCACCAGGCTGGCCCCCATCCATGACTTCTTATTGTTCCTGGAACACACTGGTAGTGTGTGCTTACTGACATGCTTGAAGGCCCTGGGGTTCTCACTGTGCCAGATCACAAAGGGCTTCAATTTGTAGCCTGCAACACTGCCCTCAAGCAAGACTGTTACCCTATCCTTAAAAGCCTTGAAACCTGGCGTTGACTTGGCCTCTTTATAAATGAAAGTCCTTTCAGGCATCCATTTCCAGAATAGGGAGGTTTCATTCATATTGAATATTTGCTCTGGCAAGTAATTTTCTTCCACAATCAGCTTTTCTAGAGTTTCAAAAAATTCTTCAGCTGCCCTCACATCAGCACTCACACACTCACCACTCACTTGCACATTATGAAATGGATAAGGATTCTTGAATTTTACCACCCAGAGCTAGCAGTAAATTCAACATCGTAGTTAGATCCAGCCTTTTCTTTCAACATCACAAACAAACTTTTTGCTTTGGCCATGACGGTCATGGTACTGAGAAGGATACACTTCTGGTCTTCAATCCAGGTCATTAGAAGTTTCTCCATGTCTGATATAGGCCCTTCTCAAATTTTTTTTAGTCTCATTGCCTTCAATGAAGTAGACCCTTTAACAGCTTCCATCACTTTGTTAGTTCAAGATGGTACCTATGGTGGAATGGGACATGCCTGACTAGCGAGCAATAACCATCACTGATTTTCCACCTTTATAGTCCTTAATGACTCTTAATTTCGTTTCCAGGTCAGTCACTCAATGTGGCCTCTTACTGTCAACATTTGCAGTGGATTTTGTACCCTTAGGGGCCATGATGAACTAAACAACACAAGATTAAATAAAGCACAAGAGAAAATGATGCAATCAAGAGATGCGGTAAACACAAGACGTATGAGGCTACTGCCAGCATAACACAGCATACTGTTTTACAGTTAACTTTCTTTTTTCTTTATTGTGAAATTTTTGTTGTACATTCTTGTTTGGCAGTCACCATATAAATGCATCCCTTCACCCCTTGTGCCCACCCCTTACCCCCCTTGCCCCTGGTAACCACCGAACAGTTCTCTCTGTAAACTTTTTTTATAAGTAGAAAAAGTACACTCTAAAATAACGATAAAAGATATAGTACAGTAAATACATAAACCAGTAACATAGTTCTTTACTATCATTAGCAAGTATTATGTACCGTATATAATGGTATGTGCTATACTTTTATACAACTGGCAGTGCAGCAGGTTTGTTTACACCAGCATCACCACAAAGACGTGAGTAATCCATTGCACTATGATGTTACCATGGCTGTGACATCACTAGGCGATAGACATTTTTTAGCTCCATTATAATCTTATGAGACCACCATCCTATATGCAGTCTGCTGTTAACTGAAACGTTGTTATGCAGCACATGACTGTATAGAAAAAATTCTCATGATGCAATGCTAAATAGATAAATAACCCAATTAAAAATGGACGAAGGATCAGAATACACATTTCTCAAAATATATATATATAAATGGCCAATAAACACATGAAAAGATAGTGGCCAAACATCATCCAGCAAATAGGGAAATGCAAATCAAAACCACAATGAGGGGCGGGCCCGTGGTGGAGCGGTTAAGTGCGCGTGCTCCGCTTCGGCGGCCCGGGGTTCACAGGTTCAGATCCCAAGCAGGCACCAACGCACTGCTTGTCAAGCCATGCTGTGGCGGCATCCCATATAAAGTAGAGGAAGATGGGTACAGATGTTAGCCCGGGGCCAATCTTCCTCAGCAAAAAAGGGGAGCATTGGCATTGGATGTTAGCTCAGGGCTGATCTTCCTCACATACACACAAAAAAATAACCACAATGATATACCACTTTACACCCACTAGGATGGCTAAAATAAGAGAATAAGATGTGTTGGTGAGGATGTGGAGATACTGGAATCCTCATACCGTGGTGGTGGGAATATAAAATGATATAGCCACTTTGGAGAATGGTTTGGCAGCTCCTCAAAAAATTAAGCAAAATTACCACATGACCCAGCAGTTCCACTTCTAGGTATACGCCCAAGACAGAAATGTTCATTATCAACATTACTCATAACAGCCAAAAAAGTAAAAACAACCCAAACACCCATTTAGGATAAATAAAATGCAGTACATTCACACAATAGAATATTATGCAGCCATACAAAGGAATGAAGCACTGATACACGCTACACATGGATGAACCTTGAAACCATTATGTTAAGTGAAAGAAACCATTCAGAAAAGTACATATAGTATGATTCCATTTATATGAAACATCTGGAATAGGCAAATCTAGTTGATTAGTGGTTGCCTAGAGTTCCAGAGGAATAGGGAGTGACTGATAATGAGTATGGGTTTCTTTTGGGGGTGATGAAAATGTTCTGAAATTAGATGGTGATGATGGTTGCACAACTCTAGGAATACACTAAAAACCACTGAGGTGAATACTTTAAAAGAGTGAATTGTATAATACATGAATTATATCTCAATAAATCTGTTTTAAAAAAGTAAGAAGAAACCCAGAATAATGAAACTAGTTACATTTAGGGTTGGGTGAAACATGGGGGAAAAGAGAGGGAGGCGGGAAAAGGATAGATGGGATGGAGGAGATAGACTTTTTTAAAATAGTTCTCACTTGGGGAACCACATTAAAATTTCATGAATTAAAAGTTAATTAATTCAACAAGGATGGGGGGATTTTCTAAATTGAAATACAAATAAAAACAAATGAACCCATCTGTATTTTGAATTAAGACATAACCACACTGAATGCTAAAACTAGTGGATAAAAGTTTAATAAGGAATAGGATATTTACATACACATACAAACACTGATATGATGCAGCAAGTACACAGCATCACTTTGGTAGTCCTGCCAAAATTCATAATCTGAACCTAATCATGAGGAAACAACAGAAAATCCAAATTGAGGGACATTCTTCAAAAGTGTCAAGGTCATGAAAAACAAAGAATGACTGAAGAAATCTATCGGATTAAAGAAGAGTAAAGAGACGTGACAACTAAACGTAACATATAACCCTGGATTGGATTCTGATCTAGAAAGAAAACATTCTTCTTTTGCTATAAACAGAATCATTGGGATAATTGGAGAAATTTGAATTAGGTCTATAGACTAAGTAACAGTATTGTACCAATCTTAATTTCCTGATTTGATAAACTGAACTGTGGTTATGTAAGAAAATGTTCTTGTTTTTAGGAAATGTCACTGGGGGAATTTGGGTGAAAGGTATATGGGTATTCTTTCTACTACTTTTGCAACTTTTCCATAAGTCTGCAATTATATTTTTTACAGTTCTTTTTTAAAAAAAGATATAATGTTGCAACAATATATCTCCTGTCAGAACCTTAGTACCAAAGACAGTAATGATATCAAAAGGTTATTTTATAAATATCTGTAAGTCCAAACTGATATAAATACATAACTGAATAAATAAATGAGACAGAAAGGTCAAATCTTTCTTAACAGAAGAATTCCAAATAATTATGTAGGGAGTATAAGGGAAATAGAAAATCATCATTAAAACACAGTAATAATTGCTGCAGGCAAAATCTACTAATGAATTTAAAATTAGTGGTTGAAACTTTAAAGAGAAACAGGATATTTACATATCCTCAAAGTATCTCCCCTCCAAAATCTATTAATTTTGTGGTGGTTTTAATACATGTCTGCAAATTCTTTGATACTCCTCCTTCCAGGAAATGGAACCTAATTCCTCTTCCTATGAGTGTATATTGGACTTAGTGACTGATTGCTATTGAACAGAGTATGAAAAGGGAAAAACAGTAACTTACAGTGGAGAAATCTGGCAGATTCCACCTCAACCAAGTGATCAAGGTGAACATCACCAGTAATAAGTCTTGTGTGCTATCATGTGCCCTCTGAAATGATATAATGAGGATACTTCACCTCTTTGGTATCTTCTCAAAATCCATAACCCCAGTCTAACCATTAGAAAAACATCAAACCCAATTTGAGGGACATTCTACAAAATACCTAATCAGCACTCTTCAAAACTATCAAGGCCATGAAAAACAAGGAAAGATTGATAAACCGTCATAGATTGGAGAAGACGAAGGAGATGTGACAACTAAATGTAATGTGGTATCCTGGATTGTATCCTCAAACAGAAAACAGATATTAATAGAAAAACTGGTGAAATCCAAATAAGTCTGTAGTTTGGTCTAACAGTATTGTATTAATGTTAATCTGTTAGTTTTCATAAACGGCCATGATAAATTTATTTACCCTAATTTTACCCAAAGGAAGCTGGGTAAAGAGTATGTAGGAACTCTTTATACTATCTTTGCAACTCTTCTGTAAACCTAAAATAATTTCAATAAAAAGTTTTAAAAATAAATGAATTAATCAACTTTTAAAAGATTATTTTATAAATTAGAGTACTCTTCAAATTAAAGCTGAACCATTAAATTCAATTTCTAAGCCCACTTATTCCATGAATAAACTCAGTTTCAATTAAGTTACTTTGAGATAGAGTATTACTACATGCTTTTTTTTTGCATTTAATGATTTTTGGAGGGGGATGAAGAATGAAAGATAACATTTAAGGGAAACTATTTGCATGTGGTAAACAAGATTTTGGAAGCTTAAGGGAAATGGCTGAAAGAAGACTAGTAAAAGAATAAGAATAGATGTAAAAGATTAAAATTACCATACTAACAGTATCCTATAAATGAAGGGGAATCTGGAAGGTTCATTTTAGAAGGATAACTATGGCAATAATATAGACAAAGGACCAGAAGGGGCTAGGAAAGTGTAAAGGGCTATCACAAAGGTTCTCAAACTTTCTGGGTTTACAAGACCCTTAATGTCCCAGTAACTTTTTCATAGGCCAAAAGAAATACCTAACCATTCTGTTTATTAAGTAGTAACTTAAGAAGGATGTATGCCCTAACAACTTAGCACCTGTGTTGGGTACTGCACAACCTCTCAAACTTTAAAACCAAATTAGACACTGCCTTCCTCTTCTCCTGTTCCATATATTTTCACAGGGTACTTTCTTTTTGTCACAGCAACTGCCAAAAACTCAGCTTTGTAAAAATATGGTATCATTGAAAAGAATGTAGCAATCTAATTTTCAAAATGAACTACCTCAAGCTACTAGTTTGTGTGGTTTCCAACAGATGTTGCTGTATTTCCCTCAAAATTTTTAAGCATTTCTTGTCATACCTGTGAGTTCTCTACAGTGTCTTCTGGGCTCCTTGGTGCACAGTTTGGGAACCATGGGCCTTGGCAAAGGATCACAAAGTATGCCACCAAGGCAGTGGCAATAGAAAAACTGGAATGAGAATTAAGGCAGGGGCTGGCCCCGTGGCTTAGCGGTCAAGTGCGCGCCCTCTGCTGCTGGCGGCCTGGGTTCGGATCCCGGGCATGCACGGACGCACCGCTTCTCCAGCCATGCTGAGGCCTAGTCCCACATACAGCAACTGGAAGGATGTGCAGCTATGACATACAAGTAACTACTGGGGCTTTGGGGGGATAAATAAATAAATAAAATTTTCAAAAAAAAAAAAAAAAAGAATTAAGGCATACTTCAGAGGAAAAAAAATCAGCAGATCCAGGGATGTTGCCCGGAAGTATAACAACAGTGAAAGTACTTGAGAAGTTTCAAAACCTTTTTTTAAAAAAACATATTCTATTTCTTTAGCTATCCTCCAACAGCCCTTGCTTCTGTGGAAGAGAACACACTAGTCTTTTTTTTAAATGAATGAATGAACCTGTTCAAATGTTTATATTAATTTGACAGCTTTATAGGTGGCATAGCTAAAGTACATTGCTCTCACTTTTAACACACACACATACACACACATGCATTACAAAACAGCTGAACCAAAGGAAGAAAACTCAATTCAAATTTTCAACTTAGTAACATTTCTGGAGTACTAATAGGAATTATCATCTAGCATCTGCCAAAGCTTTACTTCAGACAGATACCTAAGAAAGAATCAAATGTGGTAGCTCTAAAACCTGGCTTAATGTTCTTAAGCAATTGAGGAACTTCTAAAATGACATATTTGCCAGCATCACTCCAGACCTACAGAATCAGGACTTTCTAATGGGCATGAAAATCTCCATATTTGCAAAGCTCCCCAGTGATTCTTAAATCAGCCAGATGGAAAGGAAATGGCTAAAACAGCACTGTCCAATAAAACTTTTTGTGATGATGGAAATGTTCCATATTTGCACTGTCCAATGTGTTAGCCCCTAGTCACATGCGGCTACTGAATACTTGAAGTGTGGCTAATGTGACTGAGCAACTGAATTTTTAATTTAATTTAATTTAAATTTAGATGTAAATAGCCATATGTGGTTAGCTGCTTCTGTATTGGACAGCACAGAACTCGATGATTTATGTTAAATATTCATTCTTCTAAATTTTCCAAGTTGTACCCTTGATCTAAATTAGATAATCAGAAAACTAGGTTCCTCAATCATCTCTCTCATTAAGGGTCTTTATAAAGGGTCCACACAAACATTACCCAATTTAACAGTCTGAGTCTTTTGTAGTTGGAGACTTTATCCAATGTCACACGTTTCTCTCAAAAAATCCTCTTTGAACTAAGTTCTAAGAAAAGTCTCTGCAAATCAATTTGGATATTTTCTTTACCCAGAAGGAATATTATGTGAGCCAATGTGCTTCCCTTTTTGCCTCAGCTGCCAGTAAACTCAGAACCAAGTCCAGCGTCCAACGGTAACTCCTTTTAAGTGCCTAGATAGATGTACTCTCTGCTCCTCTAAGACTATCTCTGTTTTATTTATATCCCTAAATTAGTCAACACAGTGTTATTTTAAATTCTTAAGCTGACAGACTCTTTTGGACATAGGCAGAGTATCAGCTTTTAAAGTGATAACTTCTTTGCATTAAAGTCAATCTTTTTTTATTGTTATTGAGGTATTAAAGTCAATTTTTTAAAGAGTTTTTTTAATTTAAAAAGTATTTTTAAAACAACAAACTGGGATTAATAACACCAGGAAATTTTTTAATAGAAAGAAAATCTTTAGGTGCCTATTAGCATAACTACCTAAAAATATCACTATAACAGCAATAAAGACAGACACATACTGACATCCTGCAGTAATTTTACTGCCCCCATTTCACAAACTCAGTTCCACTCCTTTCAAAAAATATCAAAAAGTCCTGATGCAGTATATGAACATCCCTATTGAGCATTCAGTTCAAAATGCTTATACGGTTTTTCCTTCAGCACACTGGACTATTTTTATATCATGCAGTGAACTACTTCAGTGACTCTTGTTGAAATTTTCCACAAAATTAGAACAAACACATTTGATGCATCAATAGAACATTTCTAGAAATGCCTAATTTTAAGTTCTCTGAGAATCTAACTACAAAACTAACGTGAAACTAAATTAACCATAAGAATAGAACTTCTTCACATGATCCCTTAAAATTTCATTTTAAAAATCAACTTTTAAAATACATAAAACAAGATTTGATACCAAAATAAGGTAAGGGAATTACATACTACCAAAAGATACAATTTACTCCATTAAAAACATCATGAGGGGCCGGCCTGGTGGCACAGTGGTTAAGTTCACGCACTCCGCTTCAGCGGCCCAGGGTTCGCAGGTTCAAAACCTGGGCACAGACCTACACACCGCTTATCAAGCCATGCTGTGGTGGCGTCCCACATACAAAATAGAGGAAGATGGACATAGAGGTTAGCTCAGGGCTAATCTTCCTCAGCAAAAACAGGAGGATTGGCAACAGATGTTAGCTTAGGGCCAATCTTCCTCACCAAAAAAAAAAAAAAAATCATGACAGGAAAAAAATTTTTAAGAAAAACTGTCATAAAGAAATATATCTCAAATATCATAAACAGTCATCATAGGACACACACACGCACACACAAATGCTGGCAAATTAATTCCACTTTGGAGGAATTAAGTTTGTTTCCTTAGCCATATTCCTTACTTGAAATGATTATTAGAAAGGAAATAAAGTTATAAAACCATATGAATTCATTTTGCTCCAGAAGCAAAAATACGTAGTTCCTTTCCCCAAAAGCCAAAGTACTGTCAAAACTTAGTTCATTTCAGCACAGCACTTCTGCTAGCACACTCCCTGGTTTACTCCTACCTCTCAGGTCACCGCAACCTTCTGTGCTAGTTCATCTTTCTCTAACACTCTTAAATGTTCAGGTTATATTTTCAGTCTTCTGTATCTGTTTTTTCTAGGTAGTTCTCTTCATCACTTAGTGCTTAAATTATCAGATAAAAATAATAATAACAATGGGTAACATTTAGTGAGTGCTTACTATATGTCAGGCACTGTTCTAACTACTTTACAGGTATTATCTCATTTAATTGTCAAAACAACTCTATGCTGGAAGCCCTGTTATGATCATCACCATTTACAGGCAAGGTACTAAGAGGTTAAGTAATTTTTCCAAGATCATATAGCCAGAAAATACACAGTAGTTCTCCCTTATTCATGAGGGATACATTCCAAGACCCCCAGTGGATGCCTGAAACCACAGATAGTACCTAACTCAATATATATTACGTTTTTTCCTAACTAATGGGCTAACAGGCAGGTAGCTAAACAGCGTGAATAAGCTAGACAAAGAAATGATTCACATCCAGGGTGGGACAGAGACAGATGGTCCGAGATTTCATCACACTACTCACAACAGCGTGCAATTTAAAACTTACCAACAGTTTATTTCTGGGATTTTCTATTTAATATTTTCAGACCACAGCTGACTGCAGGTAACTGAAACCGTGGAAAGCGAAACCACGGATAAGGGGGAACTACTGTATGTTTTTGTACACATACAGACTTGAATGCTCCTCAAAGCTAGTGTAAAGTTTCTTTCTATAGGGCTGAAAAGCAGGCACAATGGGCTCCCCTCTATTGCTTATGCGGTTAGACTAAAATAAAATTAAACTAATAGTTCGGCAGCTGGGCACAGAGAAGAAAGAAAGGTACTAAACTCTAGATTCCACAACCACTAGCTGCAAGTAACTTTTAGAGCAGAGGTTGGTAAACTTTTTCTTAAAGGGCCAGACAGTAAATATTTTAAACTGTGCAGCCATCCAGTCTATGCAGCAACTACTCAACTCTGCCACTTTAGTGTGACAGCAGCCCTAGACAATATGTAAACAGACAGACATGGTGGTATTCCAACAGAACTTTATTTACAAAAGAGGCAGCTTGGATCAGGACAAAGTTTGCCAACAATCTAGAGGCATAGTGAGTCTGGTGTGGAGGCAATCGTGATATAAGCACTGCAATATCCAATTATGGCATAAAGGGGCTCTACTTTCCTTAAATAACCCACCACAATTAAATTTTGTAGAACTGAACTTCCCAGGGAATAAACATTTAAAATCTGGATAAAATACTACATGTAACAATTCCAGTTTAAAAAAAAAATCAGTCTATACAACACTAACATAAAATTACTAACAAAGTAACATATCAATTTATTATCTACTAAAATTATATCTACCTTTGACAATTCACCACATGGGGAAAAGAAGACTATGCTATTTTGTTTCAAGGAATAAGGTGTTCAAGATTCACATAACTTTTAACAGAAAGTTTTACAAAGCAAAATTTGCAACTTCAAGAGCCACACAGATAATTAGTCCCATACCTTAGCCTCTAAATTCCTTGATCACCCTCTTCACTTCCAAAAATTATTTCCTCCATTCCATCTCAACCACCAACCACCATGGTCCTACCCTAACAGCTACAGTCTCTGAAGAGGAATAGGAAGCACCTGGAGCATTTGAAAGATGACCCATTTAAATACACGAAAAAATTCTACTTAAATTTATTTTTAAAAAAGAAAAGAAATTAATGTATATTCATATTTAATGTATATGGCATATTAATTAAAAATATATTGAGGATGTGTGCTTATTTTTTTATCGATAAGCAAATGTGATACAAAGGAGATCACGACCTATATCTCGTCATTACTGTTAATCACATCCTCTAAAATCAAGCATCTCATTCTGACTCCTATCTCCCATTTTTCCAGCTCATTCACTCTCATATCCCAACTCCAACAACTATTCAACCTCTTTAAGATCTCAAAATCACTATCCTCTTCACCTTTTCATTGACCACCCTACCTTTCATCTTATACTCCATGGTTCATCACTATAACCACTCCCATGCATTCACTCTCAATTTCCTTGCCCTTCTTTCCCTCAGTTATACATTCCTGACAAAACCCATTCCTGGTTAAATCCAACTCTGCCTATTGCATGCCTACACCCAAGTGCTGAACATAGCTGAATTAAATATAAAAACTTGCTGGTTGCATTCACTTTAAATTTATGACCACAAAGTTAAGAAAAGTCCTCAGCACTACTCAGCAATCTTTCTACATTTTCCTATTCAACTCACTTTTCTTTTGACAATTTCACACCTTGTCTCTCCTCAATCCTTCAACACCTCTTTCTGTCACCACCCTCTTGGCTGATGACCTCTAATATCACTTGCCTGAGAAAATAGAAGCCAACAGAAGAGAATGTCCACATCTTTCCTCACCAAATCTACCAACCTACCTGCTTCTCTACCCATGTACTCTGCCTTCCCTCCTTGTAACAATGAATTTTGTCCCTGCTACTACTTAAATTCAACCTTTCTACTTGTGTACTGGATCCTATTCCCTTTCTCTCATTCAAGGACTTTTCTCCTGAAGTTACCACCTCTCTCAGCAGATCATCAGTTTTTCCTTTTTTTACCAACCATTTGCATCAGCACTCAAATGTGCTGCAATATCTTCCACGCAGAAGATATACCTTGACCCCTCGTCCCTCTCCAGCTACTACCGAGTCCTCTGATTTGTAGCCAAATTCTCCAAGAAAAGTATCTATACTGACTGTATCCACTTCCTCTCCTCTAACCTAATCTAATCATGCTTTCACCCCCTCCACTCCACTGACACCATTCCTCAAGGTCACCAGCTCTTTCGACCATGTCAAATCCAATGGTCATCTTGCTTAACCTCTCAACAGTATCTGACACAGCTAAACACTCCTTTCCTGATACATTTTGCACTTGATTCCTTGGAAAGCACACTCTCCTAATTCTCCTCCTACCTCACTACTGCTTGTTTTCAGTCTCCTTTGCTGGTTCTTCCTCCTCTTCCTCACTTCTATACGTTGAAGTGTACCAAGGCTCAGTCCTCAGTCATCTTCATCTACATAAACACTACAGAAAATTTCCTATATCCCCATGGTTAAAAATTCTATCTCTACACTAAGAGACTCCAGCCTCCTCTCTCTCCTGAGCTCGAGACTCTTGTAATCAACTGCTTAATTAAGATCTCCATCTGGATGTCCCAAACTCTAAGAAAAGCAAAGCCAATTCCTGATTTCTCCTTCATGCCAAACCTTTTCCTCCCCAAGCGTTCCCCATTAATATTACATTCACCTGGTTGCTCAGACCAAAAACCTACAGTCACTATTGATCTATCTCTCACTCTACATCATATCTAATCCATCATTAAGTTCTGTCAACTATACCTTCAAAAAATTTATTTCCAGTTACACGGGTATATACATTTGTCAAAACTTATTGAACTGTACACTTAAAATGGAGCATTTTATTGTATAAAGTGTAAGTTATACCTCAAAAAAGTGTGGTGGTAGTGTGTGTGTGCTACCTACATACATCTGACCATTTCTGACCACCTCCACCACTACCTCTTTGCTACTTGGACTATGACAATAGCCTCCTAACTGGTATCCCTGCTTCCATTTTTACTCATGACAGTTCATATTCCACAAAATATCCAGAATAATCTTTTTAAAAGTAAATCATATTATATTACTTCTGTGGAGGAAGCCTCTCCAATGGCTTCCTGTCACACTTAAAATCCGAAAGCCCTTACCATGACCTCAAGGCCATACATGATCTAATCCTAACCTACCTCTCAGACTTCACCTCTTATCATTTTACCCCTTGTTCTACTGTGTTCCAGACATAGTGGCCTTCCAGATACTCCTAAAACGCCCAAGCTTGTTTCCAATTAACTATTTTTTCTTTTTTTTAAAACATATTTCAAAAGTACATTCTTTACGTCAAGACTGATGTACCTTCATTTCACTCCATTAGATGGTCAACAGAGAAATGCTTGCTTAAGCCACTCAAAGAAGTGGATCTGAATGAGTACTTTTTAATGTAATGTGGCCTTCATAAACTCAAGTTAATACTTAAAGTGCATGTAGCATTCTAATGTCCAACTGGAAAACTAAAGTGGGATCAGTTACAGAGAGCCTGGAACATCAGATTAAGGAGTTTATATTTTATCTCACAGGCTAGCGTCACAAACTTAAGCACTGGAAAGAGCTACTTCTTTCACTTTTCAAATCCTGAGGTCACAAGGTTTGCAGAGAGGTGTGGAATAACGGAGAAAATGAGGAGTTACCTTCAGGGATATATATATACACCTTTTTGTACCTCCAGAACTTTGAACCATGTGATTATATTACCTATTTTAAAAATAAATAATTAAAACTATATTTAAAAACAAGAAAAAGAAATTCTTATATGACATAGAAAAATCAGAAACAAATACATTTATGTCTTTTTGGGAAAAGTTTATATTACTTTAAATACTTTTTGAATGCCATAACTAAGAATTAGATAGGACATAAAAACATAGATAAAATATGTTCATATATGTAGATCACGCAGACACACAGAAAATATAATATATGCTAATACATAATGGTTCACACCATATATTAGGGAGCTCCTACCAGAACTGAGTTCTGCAACCTAAATTATCATAACTACACAACTTGCCAACTTTCAAGTAGCTTCCTTAAACACCTGTACAGCCAGTGAGAGCGCATATAGTGAAGACTTCTCTCAGAAATCTAAAAGCCTGCAGGTGACAAAAGAATAGGATAAGAAACAAAGAGAGAAAAGACAGCACAGTCTTTCTCCCAAACTCATCTCCAGTGGCCAGTGTTACCACTTGCCAACAGCTATATTGATTAGGTGAGATTAATAATTAATTGACTTAGGGACAACAATAAGAGTAGGGGATATAAACCCCTAACATTTCCAAATTTGCTAGAGCATCTACCTGGCAATCAAGAAGTGATGAGGAACAGAACCTCACAGTATAGTGTCCTTCTCTCAGATGAATAAAAGTCATTCTGGTTTCTCTTCCTGACCTAACTTCTAGAACCACTACACCACAAAAGAATCAGGAAGTGGACCCTGCTGAACTAAGGAAACTCATGCCCAACCAGCCAGGGCAAAGGCAAAATACTGTAAGACGGCAACAAAATGAAAAAGTTTGAGAATGCAGAAACCCCAAACTCTCTAACCTATAGAATCCATTCTTCGATCAAGGGTAAAGTACTGTGAGTTTGCTCACGGCCTAGACCTAAAAAAAGATGGCCTCCTTAAACCCCTACCTTCATCCTGTTATCCGTCATGTCCAGGCTCATAACCTATGGCCAGGATAAGAGAACATGGGAAACCTTTCTCCTCTCCTTAATGACAGAAATAATGCATTCTCCCTTGGAAAACATATCGTGATCCCCATTACCCTTCTCCATCAACATACCATGCCTTTCCTGAATCCCTTGAATTTCATCTTCATTCCCCTGGGTTTCAAATTCCTACAGAAATCAGTGAGTTTTGAATATACTTTATCTTGGAGTCAAGAATGAGCACTTAGTAAGGTTGAAAACATTATTTTAAAAACCTGCTTTTTAAACTTTAATATACACACTGTGGATCTTATTAAAATGTGGATTCTGATTCAGTAAGTCTAGGGTAGGGCCTGAGAGTCAGCAGTTATAACAAGTTCCCAGGCATTACAAATGCTCCTGCTTCTCAGAAAACACTTGAAGTAGCAAGGTTCTAAAAGGTAATTGCACCACACACACAGCTTACCTCCAAAGGCACAATCCCAATGGAATGCCAACTGTTCTTTCTTTCTACAGTTTCCTCCTTCTTCGCTAATGTATACCAGATCTGTTTTCTTATTCCCTCAACACCTACAATTTATCTTCAATGCTATTACTGATGCCTCTTTACTTTTATTCAATTGGTATCTCTAAATTTCCTTTCTCTCCTTTTATTCTTCCACATCCCCAAAGTAATACCTAAAATGTAAAAGTAGCTAATAAAAAAAGCTTTTACTATGTGCCCATGTCTATTCTTATCCTTATGTCCTTTAAACAGATTCTGATTCAGCACACACACATTCAATAATTTAAGACTTCTTGCAACGATCAAAATGAGGAATGAAAAAAAAAAGGAAAGAAAAGAAAACTGTAGGATATAAGGGCCTAATCTGTATCTATCAGAAAGATCCTATGCAAAGTACGCCAAAAAGAATACTAACTAAAAGTCATTACAACAAATTTTATATAATGAAAAAAGATTTTAAAGCTCCACTTAAGCATCCACTTATAAATAAAATTCCAGTGTATCAAACAAATATGTTATTCTTTGGGCACTGTCACTTTGTTAGCTTTAAACTATATTTTTAAATGAGAGCAAAAAAAATGCAAAATATTTAGAACCATATGTCTGAAAATTTTAGAACATCCAAATGCTTCTAGTGTTAAGGCCAGATCCTATCATAAAGATCTAATTTAATAGGTGTACCATAATGGCCATCCCTAAAAATAATCAAGCTATCTATTCAACTATAATCAAATTAAATTTTCATTCTTGCTTTCACATTGAGACACATTAACAATAACTTACATACTTATTAAGGAAACAAAAATCCAGGGATACGGCAAACTGTGGGGAAGAAACTGATTTTGTGACTAAAGAATCACCTGATATGTGCTATTTCCCTTAAGAAAAGAGATTCAGGGCCGGCCCCGTGGCTTAGCGGTTAAGCGTGCACGCTCCGCTACTGGCGGCCTGGGTTCAAATCCCGGGCGCACACCGACGCACCGCTTCTCCGGCCATGCTGAGGCCGCGTCCCACACACAGCAACTAGAAGGATGTTCAACTATGACATACAACTATCTACTGGGGCTTTGGGGAAGAAAAAAAGGAGGAGGATTGGCAATAGAAGTTAGCTCATAGTCGGTCTTCCTCAGCAAAAAGAGGAGGATTAGCATGGATGTTAGCTCAGGGCTGATCTTCCTCACAAAAAAAAAAAAAAAAAAAGAAAAGAGATTCAAATTTAACCATCTTTTAAGTTGATGCTCCCAATGTACTGCCAAGTTAAGAAACACTTGTAATCAGGATCTTCCTCATGTATTCCCTAGCTTGGTTAGTAGTATACCCAGTCTTCCAAGCCAGAAACTTGGGTGTCAACCTAGACCTTTCCCTCTCCCTCATCCCCATCCTTTCCAGACCTGAAATTGAAATGACCACCAAGTCCTATCCATTTTTTGTCCTAAATGTTCCTCCACTCTATTCTTTCCCTTTCCTAAGGCCACTGCCTTAGTCTATCGCCCTCACCTTGTCTACTGCAGCAGCTACCCTAACATCGCTGCCTCTAGTCACCCTTTCCACTATAATCCTTACTCCACACTGTCATCCAAGCAATTTTTCAAAATGTGCAAACCTAATGTCTCTTCCACTCAAAACCTTTCACTATGTCCCCATCACCCACAGAAAAAAGTCCAAGCCATTTATAACAGCACATAACTCTCCATGATTTAAATCCTGCCTGCTACTCAAACATCATATCACACTGCATTCTCCCCATCTTGTACTTTAAGTCCCATCAATATCAAACTACACTGCTTGAATTTCCAACACATCCTATGCAATTTAATGCCTCCATGCTTTTGCATAGGCTGTTGCTTCAGTCCAGAATGTCCTTCACTTCTTCCCCCTTGGCTCTCTGGCCAACTACTATGAATCTTTCAAAACCCAGCTCAGATCCCAGGAAGCCATCCCAAGACCCTAGTCCCTACTTTTAAAGAGTTGATTATTTTCTTCTCTGCCAACTTTGTAGGAAATAATGGCATTTACTGGGTATTTACTATATGCCTGGCACAGTTCCAAGCATTTTACATGTATTAACTCATTTACTCTTCACAATAACCCTTCCTATGAACTGGTACCATTATTACCTTTGTGGATATGCAAACTAAATCGCAGAGAAGTTAAATAACCTGTCCCCAAGGATACCCAACTATTAAGTGATGGAGACAGATTAAAAGATTAAAATATCTATATTGTACATATTCATATTACTGCACCTATCACAGTGAATTTATTTATATGACTGTCATTACCCTGGACTGTGAGCTGCTTGACAGTGGGGATTATGTCATCTTGAACTCTGAAGTCACAGTGCCTAGTATGAAATAAGTACACAGTGCACGCACTTCTTGAGCTGCATATAAAATAACATTCCTAACAAGTTCAAGAGAAAAGTATTCAGAAACTGGTTTCCAAATAAGTATTCAAATATACTTTAAGAGTTCTAGAATAGCACAAGCTATTTTTTTCATCTAATAAAAAGGATGTTAAAAAGAGAGGTTAATACAGACATGAGATTATAGTCCTTGTGGACAATGAAATGAACTTATTTTTTTTGTAGTAATACTGCTTAATCATACAATAAATCAAAACCCAAAGGACGATTTGCTTAAGATAACTTTTTTTCTCTCACTAAATGAGAATTCTTCTTGCTTATCATTCAGGGCAGTGAAAAGAAAACCCTAAATTTACTTTGCTCAAGTAGAAAGAAGCAAATCATAGACCAGCACTACTAATTGCTTCCTTAAGTCTGGCCAAGAAATGTATCCCATTAGGCAATTAAAATAAAACACAGTTGCCTGACTAAGCATATAATAAAAGAATTTCTAAGGTTGTGTGGCCTGGCATTCTATTACTCAAATAATGAAAAACTCTTTATCTAAAGTAAAGAAAAATGAAAAATCAAGAACAAAATAAAATAGATTACCACCATCCCACAAGAATATAGATTTCTATATTAAAACTCTATTAAAACATATGCATATACGTTTACAATATTTCAATAGCCATTCTTTGTGTCTCCTTACAATTATAACAAAGTTACTCTAACACTAATGATGAAAGACCTCAAGACCAAATCTACTGTACTTAGTGTGCTCTCAGTTACAGTCCTCTGAGCCATACTGAAGTGCAGTAATTAAAACACACAGGGATGGTACCAGCAACAACAGTGCACACCACAGTACTTGTTACAGTAATCTGCACCCCGCCCAGCTTCTACACACTTGTGCACTGCAGAAACGTAAACCTGCTGTCAGAAGGAGCAGAGTTTACGACAGTGTGTTTAGGCCACAGCACAGAAAACTCTACCCCCAGGCATGTCTCACCATTTCTTGGTACACTCAACCATCAGCTCCTGGTAGGAGGCCACAAACTGGAACTTGGATGCATGTTTTCCCACACGCTGCAGTCTCTTCCAAACTGAAGCCATGATGATCAGTTCTGGGTTGGCAACACAGCAGCTTTAACAAGGCAGAGGGTCCAAAGCAAAGGAGCTTTGCAGGTATGTCTGTACTTTAAAAAACTCAACTACTACTTGAATTGATGTTTGGGGTCCATAAGTCTTCTCTCTGTTTCCCAGGGTAAATCCCACCTTAGATGAATGGCCCAGTCAAGAACAGAATGATATACATGACAGGATGAGTGAGAGGAGGTTCCCTCACGCAGACATCACCATTCCACGTCAGGGGCTATATGATGTGTATTCTGAAGGACTGAAAAGCAAAACAAAGAGAAAAAATATGAGAGAAGCATGAGAAGTGGCTAACCACCCATGTTAGATAACACTGCAACAGACAACCCCAGTTCTCCGCATGTTTTTCAAACAATGAAACAAAACACCAACTGCAAAACCAGTAACATCAAGGATGCAAAACACCAAGGAAGAAATTACAATTCACACGAAGACGTGAAGCAACACATCAGGTAATCAGCATCAACAACAATCGACAGACGCAAGTCGGGGCCCTACCTCCCTGCCTAGCATCACAGAGGGCGAGCAGAGCGGGAAAGTCTAGGGATGCTGTTTAATGTCCACCGCCAGTCAGAGGGAGGAGAGGAGAATTTTAAAATAAACTTTGTTTTTCAGCCGATAATTAATAGCCTCGAGTCCTAGAATATGTGCTTGGAACAAATAAGGGAGCGGGGAGGAATGCTGTTGTTCAGTCGGAGGGGGAATGGATGGGGAAAGAGGAGTGGAGGGAAATCTCAAGGCAGAGGGAGGGCAGTGTCCCGGCTCCAGGCCACTTGGGCTCTCCTTCACCTTCGCTGCCAACCAGAGGGAAATGGAAAGTCGTGCCTGGGCGTGAAGCAATGACCAACGGGGCAAGTGCACGGTAAGGGGTGCGGGGTGCGGTGCCTCCCTCCCTCACCCTCAGGGAACAGTCCGCCGGAGCCTCCTCTCTTCACGCACAGAGCCCAGACCCCTGTCCCCCCCGCCCCCCCCAGTGGAGGCAGGCGGTGGCTCGCCCGCGGTCCCTGTCACCCAGGCAATGCCAAAAGACCCCAGCCCGGTCCCTGAGCCCCGGCCCCGCCGCACGTCCACTCCCGCCCCCTCCTCACACCTCTAATCCCGCTGTCGGGCTGAGTCTAGCCCCGTTCCCTCCTCAGCGCCGCTCCTCCGTCGCCGCCGCAGCAGCAGCCGCCGCCGCCGCCACCGAGTCCTCCATCCCCGCCGGAGCCACATGGAACAGCCGAGCCAGCCGCGGCGCTCGCGGGAGCCGAGGGCTGCAGCCCCTCAGGCGGATGGCGCGCCTCACGCCCGCCCCCTCCCGGACGGAGTCGCCCCGCTACCGTCCCCCACCCTACAAAACCCTGCCAGAGCCGCCGCTCAGCGCCCAGCACCCCCTCCCCCGCCTTCCTCCTCCGCCACCATCATTACCTCCCCCGCCGCACCTCTCACACTAACCCTACCCACGGCGGCTGAACCTCCGTCCGCCCCGCCGCCATTGGCCGAGCCCCGCGCGTGCCCCGCCCACTTCGGCGGTCGGGCCTTTGAGGAGCGGGGGCGGATCATTGGCCGATCCAAGTGCCCATCAACAGGGGCTCCACCCACTAGCTCTGGAGGTGTTTTTTTTTGCCCGCAGCCGGAACGCAAAGTGTACAGTCTACCATTCTTTTTTAAAAAAAAATTGGAACCCAGTAAGGACGATCCCGCCCATCCCTCTGATTGGCTTGGAGAGGGAAGCGATAGGCGGGAGGAGTAAGGAGTGTTTATGGTGAACTGGAAGGTGGTTGCTGAAGGTAGATGTCCGTCAAAGGCGCGCCAGTGCGGGGCGGGGTTTTTGGCTCCAGTCTGTGATAGCACAGCTGGGGCTGGCTGGGCTACGGGTCTGCGAGGTACTTTGGTTTTCTTTCCTGTTCTCTCCTATCCCCACGCTGGGAGCTGGGTGCGTCCTCTCCTCCGCTACTAGAAACTTGGGTGTTTGCGCACACAGTCTTGTTTTCACCCAGCTCCTCCTGGGGTTTTTCCTCTGACAAACTGTGAAGTAATGACCCTACCTGCAACACCCCATTCCCCCAACTCCCACCCGCGCCCAACATTTCAGTCAACTGGTGCTCAACGGGATTCAGTAAGCTGAGCTAGACACAAATTGTTTACGATGCAGTTTCTTCTTATTCTGATTCTTCAACATTTCATTGAATCTTGGTTTCTCCTCTTCCTTGTCAGTCTCATTTTCCCGTGGTAGGAACCGTAGCTAGATTTGGGAGTGGCTGACATATAACAAGGGTGGTTATGGGCAAAGGAGAGGATGAAATAACCTAAGGAGAGAGTGAGGGCTCTTTTAACCTTGTTAAAAGAGCCAAGGACCCTTTTGAGAATATGATGAAAGCTATGGACACTTTCCCAAGGAGAAAAAAAATGTCGTATCGCAAAACACAAAAATTTTTTTTCAATTTAGGCGGTTCACAGACCTATAGTGTAGAGGAAAAGGACAAAGAATGAAAATTTGGGGGAATCTCAATATTTAACGAATAGGCAGAGTAAAGTAGGAAAGAGACTGAGGAGGAATGGTCAGAGAAGTAGGAGCACCCTACAAGCAATTGGCAAATAGTTTTCTAAAGAGAGAAGCTAACATAAGAAAAGAAAACAAGAAGGATGGGTCTTGGAAACAATTAAGGGTCGTTCTTCATCTTACTAAGGATGGAGAGCAGGGTGCATGGACAAAGTAGCTTGAAAGGTGTTAGGGTCTAGGGAAGCATTCTTTGAGGGACAGAACAGGAGGGCAGTGATGGGAGAGAATGGAGCACATCTGTAGACAGGGGGCTGGGGGGCAAGGGAAAGACAGATATTGAAGAACCAGCAGAGATGGGAAGACATATGGAAGGCTTGAGTTCAGTATCTAATTCTATTGCCATTTTCAATAAAGAAAGTGATCTAATAATACCACAAGAACACAATGTGCATTTTACAGAAAAGGTCATAGATATCACTTATTTTGCTGTAGTCTTAATTTTAAAATATTAAGATAACCATAATAATTGATTCTTATTTTGTGTACATCTTAGAATTCTCTGATGTCCTTCCTGAGTGGTTTACTAAGTCACTACAACCTACAGCCATTATGATCTCATATAGTGATATATTCTGCATCATTAACAGACTTTAAGTGTATGGGTTCTTTTTTTAATGGCTAATTTATAGAAATGGTCATAAACTATTTTAATCTAAGTTGCCCTTCAGGAACAACCCACATGATGATCAGAGGGTTTTGCAGCCTATTTATTATTGTTCTTCAGAAGTTCTCAAACTTTCTCATGTGGTCATCCTGGTTTCTTTTAATAATCTTTCCCTTCCTCAAAAAAAAAAGAGAGACTTTATTGTAAAGAAATTATCTTAAAAGCAATCGGTTTTAAATAAGTGTCTTTCTTTAAAAAAAAAAGTGCATAGAACCCTAAGGAATCTTTCTCAAGTTGTGGAAAATTTCAAGAAACCAGATTTCAAGAGTTTCTTATAAAACAGCTCTTCTTTTTAGAGGAAGTATTTTTCTTGGATGTAAACTCTTCTTTTTCATTCCAACTGCAAAGGTAGCTGAGACCAAGGTTAGAAATAAAGGAATTAAGAGCAGACCTTGACATTCTGCTGTGGAGCTCACGTTCATGGGCTGGCTTCTGGAGGCCCACGGAGCAGCTACTTTTTCCCTCATAACTTTTTCTTTGTTTAATAACCTGTCTACTAACTAAATTTATTGAAGAACCTTCAATATAGAATATTTTAAGATCTTTTTGTCAGCTTAGCTCATAATTATTGAATGCCGAGTAGTGATCATATTAAATACTATTAATAGTACATATAAGATACAGTCTCTGTTCTCTAAGAGTTTTGAGAAACAGATGTGCAGCATACATTGCAAGAAAGTAACACCAATTACTTAACCTCTCTGAGTCCCAGCTGCTTATTCTGTCAAACAAATAATTATGCTTTCTGGGATATTAAGAAAACTGAAGATGTACGTAAAATGCCTGACACATGGTAAACAGTCAATAAATGGTAATTAGTAATGTACACTTTTGTGTTTGGTAGCAAACATAAACAGTCAAGAAAAAAACAAACAGACCTTCAAGAATACTTGGACAATACTTAGTTGCTACCAAACATAACTACCTCAAGGACTAAAGAATCTCAAAGGAAACAGTGCATTTAACATTATTCCTCTCCCATTAATTCAGTGATTACCAAGAGTGGAACATCAATAACTTATGTGGACTCAGGATTTTATAATAATTACTAAGAATTCACTTACCCTCAAGCTTCATGAGCACCTTTCATGCCATATATTAGCCCGAGATCTTTTGGCATGCTAGTAGTTGCCTTTTTCTTAAGGCCCCCATCCTCCCTACCTACCAGTATGCACATCCTACTCAACCTCCCCCTTCCAAGGGGGAATTGCCCACTGTGCTTCTGGCCCTTTTCTAATCCCCCGTATACTCAAGTCTTGATTTCACATCTCTTTCCATCCCAGACTTAATCTGCATGTAATAGACCTGTGGATGCAAGTTACTTTAATTGTCCTGTCCATTTGACCTAGGTTGTTGACCACAAAATTTTATAGATGTTTTACTTAATAGAAGATGCAACATTTAAAATACTTTTAATTTTGCCTTTAAATATCATCAAGTTTACAGTGAAGATAGAATACAAAGAAATAAGTGGAAAATGCCATCCAAAAACTTTAAATCTTCTCTGCCATGGTAGTTGTGAACTGATAGAAATTATTTTCAGCGAAGCAGCTTTTCTAGTCACTATTTCAGAAACACCCCCCCAAAATGGAGATTCTAGTCTATGAAATGCAACCACAGGTTTGAATTATTATTGTACCTGGTGATAAAATTCTTATCTTTGGGTTTTACAGTTTTTTCAGTAAAAATTGTCAGAGGTATTATTGCAGGATTTAACTACTAATAGAATTTATCTGTGCCTTCCTCATAGTAATAAGATTTACTCCTAAAAATAACACTGCAGGTTTTTGCGTTGTGTTTTCCAGTTACCATGACAGTTATACTATACACAACAATATTACTGCAATTTTTAACTGCTAATGAAATTACTTCTTTAAACCCATAGCAAACAAATTTACTCCTGACAATCCTACAGCAATTTTTATGTGCTTAAAAAACTCACTGTGGCAGGCTAATACTTTTGAAATACTGACCAATGGTTTTTGTTGTAGTTATTTTTTCAGGTATTTCTTTTTATCTTATGGCCTTTCTCCTCCTATACCCCACCTCAAGACACTCTCAGCCTCATACTCACCCTCATTTAGGCTGGTCTCTGCTCATTGTTTCAGAAAAGGAGTATAATAGAAGGCAGAGAAGTGGGGACTTTTTCCTTGGTTTTTGAGTTTCAATATCCTAGTCCTTTAGGGAGTAATGAAATGGATCTAGTTAGACTTGCACTGTGCAATATGATAACCTCTAGCCACATGTGACTATTGAACACTTAAAATGTAGCTAGTTCTGGGGCCAGCCTGGTGGCGTAGTGGGTAAGTTTGCATGCTCCGCTTCAGTGGCCCGAGGTTCATGGGTTTGGATCCTGGGTGCAGATCTACGCACTGCTTGTCAAGCCATGCTGTGGCAGTGCCCCACCTACAAAATAGAGGAAGATGGGCGCAGTTGTTAGCTCAGGGCTAATCTTCCTCAGGCAAAAAGAGGAAGATTGGCAACAGATGTTAGCTTAGAGCCAATCTTCCTCTCACACACACACAAAAATGTGGCTACTTCCAATTAAGATGAGCTGTAAGTATAAAATATACACCAATTTCAAAGTCTTAGTCTGTAAAAAAGAATGGAATATATCTTATTAGTAATTTTAATATTGATTACCTGTTGAAATGATAATATTTTGGGTATATTGAGTTAAATAAAAGACATTAAAAATTAACTTCACCTGTTCCTTTACTTTTCTAATATGACTATTGGAAAAATTCAAATTACATATGTGGCTCACATTATATTCCTATTGGACAGTGCTGGTATAGACAATAGCAAAACTTCCTTCCACAGAGATGAGAAATGGCTTCTGGACTGGAAGGGGAAGAAGAACTTGGAAGGAAAGTAATGAGGGGCGAGATGCTGATAGGTCCCTGAGAATAGGACTTACTGCCCTATTCTCACTCTATTCTGGCACAAGCCTTGAAGAGGGGCAACTGAAATGACAAGATCTATCATCTATTTATGGGATCTAGGGCCGGCCCCATGGCTTAGTGGTTAAGTGCGCGCGCTCCGCTGCTGGTGGCCCAGGTTCGGATCCCGGGCGCGTACCGACTCACTGCTTCTCCGGCCATGCTGAGGCCGCGTCCCACATACAGCAACTAGAAGGACGTGCAGCTATGACATAGAACTGTCTACTGGGGCTTTGGGGGAAAAATAAATAAATAAATAAAATTATATTTACGGGATCTAAGAGCTGAGAGAGATAACTTGCATTTCTTTTCCTTGTTAGAGCACTGAGGAGGTAGTAAGACCCTAAAGAGAAGAAAAAGCTAGGCTGGGTATCTAGCCCAGCCAAAACTTTAGAGCAGCACAGTTCAATAGAACTGCCTGTGACGAACAAAATGTTCTATACCTGGCTGTCCAATATTGGTAGCCTCTAAGCAATTGGGGCTGTTGAACACTTGAAATGTGGCTGGTGTAACTGAGGGACTGGAGTTTTAATATTATTTAATTTTAATTTAAGTAGCTGCATGTGGCTGGTAGCTGCCATAATAGACAATGAAACCTTACATAGTACCATGGAGGTTCTGGAAGCCCGATATAATGATTCCCAGACACCCAAAAGGGTGTGGAGGCAGTGGAAGCCACAAGGCCTAAGGGGGCCTTGCTAATAGACCAAGATCAACCCAGCAGCAATCTGTGGGGCTGGCGGCTATTGAGGAAGGATGCAGATTGGAAATCTTGGGGGAGTCAGCATGGTAGAGGAGGAGCAAGGATCAGATGCTCCATCCCATCCTCTGACACTCTAATACTATGTAAGCCTTCTCAATTTGGATGCAGTCCCTGCCGAATTGAATATGATTAAGTGTCTGCCACCCCTTGTGAAATCAGAGTTTGAAATAGAAATTGGGTGGAGTTATAGAAAAATGAAATTAGGTTTCTTGCAAACCTGAATTTTTTTAGCTTGAGATCTGTACCTGCTATATAACCTTAAGTAATAATTCTAACAAAAAACAAGAAACCTATGTTTACATTTTTAAAAGGCAGCCTTTTTTCCCCCTCTATCATTATAGGACCTAAGTTCTTTGGTTGACATGAAAGCTTAGAAAAGCTGCATCAGAAAACCATCTTTCAACTAAAACCAGAGTATCCTTTTGTGAAATTGTTTCTGTTCCAGTTACCCATGAACGCATCAGCAGTTAGTCATAGTAAACCTTTGCACATTGAACCTGAGATGGCACTAATTCCAGGACTTCAATTATGTGCTAAAAAACCTCTTTTGTCCAACTCAACAGCATCTAGAAAAGGCCAACTTGGGCCTGAGCATCCTTGACTGCCTTGAAATTCAGATAGAGACAGAAACAAGTCTACAGATACCATCCACTGGCGATTCAGTAGGCATGACTCCTGTTGTTAATCTGAAGCAACATACTGAATGATTAGAAGCCTCAGAAATCTTCAAGAATATATTACAGGCAATGATAGTCATAATGTGGATACTCAAAATGTTAGCAACAACTCAGCACAGACATCAATCAGTTAGAGTGGATGATAGCCATAAACCATTGGCCCTGCTCTCCTATCATGGACCAGCTAAATATCAGCTTTGACTCTAGAATAACTTGCTGGTCTGTATTATCTTCTCAGTCTGACCCTTCAAAGTACTTAAAATAATTTCGTGATTGTAAAGTCTCAGTCCACAAATGCTGTGTATGCTAAAGTAAATGCAGTTATCAGAGATAATTTACACATTGCAAATAAGTGGACCATTACTGGGATTATTGCAGCAAAGATTTGAGTTGGAATTAGGAGAACTTTCAGAGAAAGTCTGCTAAATTCAATAAATTTATCTCTTATAAAATCAGTGGGGATTCTTGACCAAGGTTTACTGGTCATTTCCAATGACATATTAAGAGCCTTTGATGAATTTTAAAGAGTAGACTGACCTCTGCTTCTTTTCTTCTGTTGTCAATAATTAGAATAAATTCCGGGTAACCAGATACAGCATCCAGCCATGTTTTCCTCTGAATAATTCCTGGATGACTATATTTAGTATGAACAAAATAATATAATTAACATCTTCTGAAATAATAAGGCTAGACAGGAAAGGCAAAGAAAAACCAATAGGAATTCCCAGTCTTGGAGGGCATTGAATACCACCCATGTGGTGTTGAATCAAACCACTTCCATCTCAAACAGTGCAAAGAACAGCAGCAAGCTGAAATCAGGCAGAACCCTACTTACCAGGGCACTGGGCATGGGCCAAGGGAAAGTAGCCCTGTTGCAGAAGCTTCTCCCAGATGAGTAGAGCTGGAAAATAAACCCAACTTTTAGAGGGCAGCACTAACTCAAGCAGTTTGGGCAATCTGCTGGGCAGGGCAAGGTGGAGGAAAATTCCAGAGCAAGGGCAATAACACGGGAGCGAGAGAGAGCTGCAATACCCTTCCAGATCTCTCTTTTACAGCAAGTCACTCCGTTAGTGACTGGACTTACACAAGCAGAACAGCCTGCTAAGCAAAGAGGACTTCATGAGAGCTGCTGGCTATGTCTTCATGTTTTGTTGCAACTTTTGGACACTATTTTTAAGTATTCCCAATAATGAATCATTGATCTGTTTCTCCAAGGAAAGATATTCAAGTGTTGAGCAAGAGTTAAGTTTTCATGCCACAGTTCAGTTGTTTAAAAAAATCCTGATATCTTCAACATTAAAAACCATTATGTTTTATCCTTGAAATATTAAGTTTAGTCTATTTTAGATATTGAATATAGTGCTAAACTACACTTGTTGAGAAGTAGCTATCTGGCATTACCAATGTCTTATTTCTCATTTCAAAAATTTCTGTGAGCACCTTTCCCCTGATAACCAGTATACTTCAGTGTAGAAAAGGACAGTGTTGTGTATCTTTCTTTAAATAGCACATGCTAAAAAGATGTATATTTAGAGGTCATAACTTGATCATATTCAAAATATTCTTTGAACAACCGAAGAAAGAACAGGAGGCTTATTGCTGACTGCTCAACTTCTTTTATTCTTATAATAACACACTAGCTACTCACAAAGCCCCCTTGTGCATGCCTCTTCTCCAGCTTACATCACAGTTTACAAAATAATAATTACCAAAATCCTGCAATTGGTTGTAAGTGATAAACAGAGTAACTTGTTGAGTACTTCTCCATACATGTAGTGCCGAAAAGTAAAACCGTCACACTGCGTGCATGATAGGAACTGTTCTTCAACATTGTATGCTACGGATATTTGCAATGCCCAGGGATGTTATTTGCCAATAGTTCATTCTGCTTGCTTTTATTAATATCTCTAATAAAATCTTATTAACTTTTAGCTAATTTTGCAAGCTTTAAGGCAAAAATGTAACTTGTACCTAGTTTTGCTACAAGGAATATAATTTTGACTGCTAGTTTTATGATTTTTATGATTTTTTAATGATATTTTTAATGAAAAACCCATTCATTTATTAAGAAATATCTAGTGACTAACTACTAAACTCAGGGCATTGCACTAACTATTGGGAATGCAGCACATCAAGAGAAACAAAATCCCTGCCCTCATGGAGCTCACATTCCTCATCAATTAGAAACCATTATTTAGTGTTTGCTTTAGAAAATCTCAATTGATGAGAGGTGACTGTGCTTAGTTTAACAAAGACGCAAAAGCTAACTGAGAAAACTGTTATAAAAGACAATGCACTGGGGACTAACATTAATAGACTGCACCCTCAATGAAATTCAATTTTCAGATATTTATTGTTGTACTTCCAGTTACACCTTTATTTCTTTGTGGCTGCTTGTGCAAAGTCACATATAGACTTGTCACAGCTCATACAGATTTATAATCTGTATTTGCGCTGGAGTCTTGTTTACAATTTATGTTTATTTCTTTATTTGAATTGTATTTACATTACTATTTTATCATTATTTTTACACTTCATTGAACCACTTTAGAGATATTGATCCATTTTTTTAAATTATGGATATAAGGCAACATTATTGTAACTACAAAAATGCAAAATTAACAAATGCCAAAATTGAAATTACATTGTCAGAGAGATGATCTGCAACTTGTTAAATGTTAGCCAAAACAATCTGATCAATGCATTCCTTAGAGCTCACATGCAACTTTTAAGAACTAAATGATTACTCAGAATGAGGTAGGGGGCTGGCCTGATGGCATAGTGGTTAGTTTCACCTGCTCCACTTCCGCAGCACAGGGCTTGCGAGTTCAGATCTTGGGCGTGGACCTACACACTGCTCATCAAGCCATGCTGTAGCGGCATCCCACACACAAAATAGAGGAACTTTGGCACAGATGTTAGCTCAAAGACCATCTTTCTCAAGCAAAAAGAGGAAGATTGGCAACAGATGATAGCTCAGGGCCAATCTTCCTCACCAAAAAAAAAAAAAAAAAAGAGATAGGATTTTAAGAAACACACACCTTTCTTATTTGATTTCCCTTTTGACTCCTTAAAATAATTTTCAAAAAATAAAATATTAACAGCTTATATTCCACTGCCCTTTATTCAGAAACATTTTAGCTTTCTTCCTAGATATCCTTAGAGGTTAAATAATTAAAAGTTGGTTTTTATCTTGTATGTATTCTATGATTTAAAAAAATTTTTAAGTACATATATAAGAGAATAAAGACTCAAAAAGAATACACAAATAACTTTATGTTAAAGTGTAAAGATTATGAGTGATACCATTTTCTTTTTTTTGTGAGGAAGATCAGCCCTGAGCTAACATCCATGCCAATCCTCCTCTTTTTGCTGAGGAAGCCTGGCCCTGAGCTAACATCTGTGCCGATCCTCCTCCACTTTATGTGGGACGCCTCCACAGCATAGCCTGACAAGCAGTGTGTCAGTGCACGCTGGCGGGGAGCGGAGCGCACGCACTTAACCACTGCTCCACCTGGCCGGCCCCCATTTTCTTTTTTAAATTCTCCTTTAATGTTTTTATATTGTTTTTTATAATAAAAATAATGATTAAAGTTGCATAACTATAGCCTTAGTTTGAAGATATTGTGTCACTGTGTACTTTTAAAATATTCTTTCACTATCTAAAAGCTTTCCACCTATAGTTTCTGTTTATTAATCATATCTAATTGATAAAAATGGTAACTCTCCAGAATAAATCTATTCATAGTACATCTAATGTGTTCTGATTCTGGATCTATTTGACCATGACACACTTCAGTTTGGGGAGTGAATGAAGACACTTCTTTCACAAAACATTCTATTCCTAGGAATATCTTCTATATTTTATATCATAAAAAGAAGGATGAGTTTTCATGACACTTTTTATGTGTTTGAATTGCTTTACTCAGATTTAGGACCATGAATTTCATGGTCCTGCTGGATATTTTCCCTATCATTCTCTAATTTCGGCCTCATATGTGACTCCCCTCTTCTTTTCTTTTCTTTTCTTTTTTTTGGTGAGGAAGATTCACCCTGAGCTAACATCTGTTGCCAATCTTCCTCTTTTTGCTTGAGGAAGATTTTCCCTGAGTTAACATCTGTTTCAGTCTTCCTCTATTTTGTATGTGGGTCACCACCACAGCACGGCCACTGACAAGTGGTGTAGGTCCACACCTGGGAACCAAACCTGGGCTGCCAAAGTGGAGTGTGCCAAACTTAACCACTAGGCCACGGGCTGGCCCCTCCCTGCTTATTTTCTTATTCTGTATGGAAGATTCTGTTCTCTGCTTCAGTTTTGGTAGGTGGCTCAAATAAGCAAATATTTATCAAGTGCCTACTACGTGCAAGAAAAGTATTGATTTTTTTAAAAAAAAGTATACATTTTAAAAATGTATACATCACAATTGAAGACCTCAAAGAATTTAAACTTAGAGGAAAAAAAGTACAAATAATAAAAATATTAACCATAACAAATGTAATAGCTTATAAAATATTCAAGTAACAGTCTAAGACAAAATTGAAAGGAATATAAGAAATCCATTATTGTCTTGTAGTCTGAAGAGACTCAAGCCAGTTATTGTGAAGCACACGGAGCACAGGATGAGGCTGAGTTGAGAAAACTGGGTTACTGTTGCAGCTCCATCACTTACAAATTGTCTCATCCTAGGAATTCATATAACTTCTCTGGATGGAGGGGGGATATTGTATACATAATATATTACATATATATCTCCAAGTCAAGCCAAACAGACACAATTCTGGGACGACTGGTAGAAGTATAATGATTAGGAAGGAGAAGCAATTTCCTCTTGGATTGGTAGCTATAAGGATGTGTATTCTGCCGCCAGTGACCTCCAGTAAAGCAAGTTACCTGAGAAAGAAATCGAGACTGAGGAAGCCAAGAAATGAAACAGAGAAAGAGTTGCTTCCCTTGCCTCATCCGTAAAATGGGAAATGGAAAAATGATACTTTGCTACCTGGAGGTAAGGGCTGGAAGAGATAAACTCTTAAGACCCCTTCCAGCTCTAATTCTGTGATTTTTAAAATTGCTGCCCTTGATAAATGAATACGTGTGTGTGAAATCAAAAAGAGACATTTAGAATTTCTTGCCAGTTGTTTTCATTATGATAATCTAGTTTTTGCTGTCTTAAGAAGGTTTCCCCCACCCCCCCCAGTTTGGGCTATTTTTGATATTTTTGTCTAACGTTAATTTTCTGATTGACCAAAAATTGAAAGTTTATAGTCACAATTCCCACAGTGAACATGAAGGCAGAATGGTGTCTGTTATGAACATCGAAGATATTGTTCCAAAATGTACCAATTCCTAATTCAATTGTTTATACAACTGAATAAAAATAAAGGAGAGATTCATAAGTCAATTTTGGTCATTTTGTAAGTTATCTATGCTAAATTGTAAACAAAAGAAGCATTGATAGAACATATTACTCTTTCTAAAGTATATTGTTTATAACTTTGACGGCAATCTAGCCCAAAGAGTTCAATCTTTTCCAGTATGAATTGCTGAGGTTGTTTGAATCCTCTTCAGAGACAGAAACCTACGATTCACAATGATTTTTTAAATATGCTGTGAAGATTAAGAGTACAAAAACAGCCATATACAAAAATTAATGCAAAATGAATCATCAACCTAAATGTTAACAGCTAAAACTATAAAACTCTTACCAGAAAACAAGAGTAAATCTTTGTGACCTCGGGCTTGGCAATGGTTTTTAGATATGATAATAAAGCATATACAACAAAGGAAAAAATAGATAAATTGGACTTTAACAAAATTAAAAACTTTTGTACTTTAAAGATACCATCAAGAAAGTGAAAGATAAACAGAAGAGAAAGCCCAGAAATAAACCCATGCATATATGATCAATTAATTTACAACAAAGGAGCCAAGAATATACAATGAAGAAAGGACAGTCTCTTCAATAAATGGTGTAGGGAAAACTGGACAGCCACATTCAAAAGAATGAAACTGGACCACTATCTTATATCATACACAAAAATTAACTCAAAAATGGATTAAAGACTTGACTGTAAGACTTGAAGCCACAAAATTCATAGAGGAAAGCATAGGCAGTAAGTGCTTTGAAATTGGTCTTAACAATGATTTTTTGGCTCTGGCAACAAAAGCAAAAATAAACAAGTAGGACTATATCAACAAAATGAAAAGACAACCTACTGAAGGGGAGAAAATATTTGCAAATCATATATCTGATAAGGGAGTTAATATCCAAAATATATAAAGAACTCACAACTCAATAGCAGAAAAATAAACAATCCAATTTAAAAATGGGCAGATTTGAATAGACATTTTTCCAAAGAAGACATACAGATGGCCAACAGGTATATGAAAAGATGCTCATCATCACTAATCATCAAGGAAATGCAAATCAAAACCACAATGAGATATTACCTTACACCTGTTAGAATGGCTAATATAAAAAAGACAAGAAATAAGTGTTGGTGAGGATGTGGAGAAAAGGGAACCCTTGTGCACTGTTGGTGGGAATGTAAATTGGTACAGCCACTATGGAAAACAGTATAAAGGTTCTTAAAGAAATGAATAGAACTACCATCTGATACAAGAATTCCACTTCTGGGTATTTATCTAAAGAAAATGAAAACACTAACTTGAAAAGATATATGCACCCCCATGTCATTGCAGCATTATTTACAATAGAAAAGACATGAAAACAACCTAAGTGTCCATTGATGGATGAATGGACAAAGAAAATATGGTTTACATACACAATGAAATATTATTCAGCCATTAAAAAAAATGAAATCTTTCCATTTGCCACAATATGGATGAACCTTGAGGGCATTATGCTAAGTGAAATAAGTCAGACAGAGAAAGACACATACCAAATGATCTCACTTATATGTGGAGTCTAAAAAAACCAAAACAAGACAAAACAAAAACCAAACTTATAGATACAGAGAACATATTGGTGGTGCCAGAGGTGGGGAGGGGGTGGGCAAAATGGATAAAGGGGGTCAAACGGTATAAACTTCCAGTTATAAAATAAATAAGTCATGGGGATGTAATGTACAGCATGGTGACTATAGTTACTAATAATACCATGTTGCATTTTTGAAAGCTGCTAAGAGAGTAGATCTTCTCATCATAAGAAAAAAAATTTTGTAACTATATATGGCAACAGATGTTAACCGGACTTACTGTGATGACCATTTAGCAATATATACAAATATTGAATCATTATATTGTACACCTGAAACTAATATACTATGTCAATTATACCTGAATAAAAAAAAAGAAAGTGAAAGATAGTCCAATAGATGGGAGAAAACATTTATTTGCAAGTCATATATCTGATAAGGGGCTTGTATCTAGAATGTATAAAGAACTAGTACAACTCAAAAATAGACAAATAATCCAATTTAAAAATTGGCAAAGGATTTAAATAGACATTTTTCCAAAGAAGATACGTAAATGACCAACAAGCACATGAAGAGATGCTCAACATTATTTACCATCAGGGAAATGGAAATCAAAACCACAATGAGATACCACTTCACAATCACTAAGATGACTTAAAATCAAAGACAGAGAATAACAAGTGCTGATGAAGATGCAGCAAAGTTGAAGCCCTCATACATTGCTGCTGGGGTTGTAAAAAGAAACAGCCACTTGGGAAGATAGTTTGGCAGTTCCTCAAAATGCTAAACCCAGTTACCTTATGACTCAGCAATTCCGCTGCTAGGATATACCCAATAGAAATAAAAATGCCCCCCACAAAAACTTGTACATGAGTGTCCATCACAGCATTATTCATAATAGCCAAAAAGTGGACACTACCAAAATTTCACCAACTGACAAATGGATAAACAAAATATGGCTATCCATTCAATGGAATATTATTCAGCCATAAAAGGAATGAGGTGCTGATACATGGTGCAACATGGATGAACCTTGAAAACATGCTAAGTGAAAGAGGCCAGTCACAAAAGACTACATA